>NC_081413.1:283611988-283918941 GCF_030272615.1 Cryptomeria japonica
GTCACAAAGTAGGACACTTAGCTGGAGATTGCAGAGATCAACCTAGAGGAGACACTGAAGAGATAAAAGAAAAATTAAAGATAATTTGGAAAAAGAAGGAAATTGTGTCAAATGAAGAAAGCACCTTACTTACCGAGTTAGGTGCGCCTATTCCAAATTAATCAGCAAAGGTATGAAGGGACTTCATTCTTTGAAGGTTAAAATCATAACAGTTCCTATTCTATTATGTACTAAATTCAAAATCTGCATAGTTAAGATGCATTGGTAAGTTTGAAATTCTATCAAAAGTAACTTACAGGAAACCTGTCAAGTCAGTGAATACAGGAAGCCTGTCAAGTTGGTAAATGAAGGAAATTTGGTTACTCAGTTAAAACGAAAAAAAGAGTAAATTGGTTAAAGGTGAACCGAGTGCATTTAATGTTTTTGACCTAACCTACACAGAGCTTGATAAGGTATTTTGTGTACTTAAAGGTATTTTTGCAGTCATTTTCATTCACCAAGTTTTCAAAAGAGCAGAGCAGAGCGAATCAAGGTGATCAAACCTCATTCAAAGAGAATCCAAGGTATTTACATCAGATCTCATCTCATTGTTAAGCTAGTCTACCGATCTTATCAAATTGCTATTATTTGCTGAGTGTGAAGCATCTGTCGTTTGTAAACCGTCAAACCCTAAGGATAATTTGCTAAGTTTTACCTGAAATTTACAAATGGTACCCAAGATCCAAGATCCCATAGTTGTCAAGAATGTAGAGAAGCCCTCACTGAAATACTCTTTGACTCCTAAAGTCACCTCTAAACTAGATGACAAAACTGCCTTTTCACTCATCCCGGATCGAGTCTTGTTAGTTGAAGATGTTAGATTCTTCACCAAATGTTGTGTTGAAGAACTCGGTCATGTTGAGATAAGTGACACATATGATGAGCTATGTACCAATGGCAAAATGGATAGCAAGTACGAGCATATCAAAATCAAGGGATTAACTAAAGCCCTAACCTATCCCTGTGTGTTCAAGCCCCAGTGGGTTAAGTTTGTTTTGAGCAGAGTTCATGATGATTTCATGTGGCTAGAGGAGCAACCATTCAAAATCACTAAGGAAATCATTCATGTGTTCACCGGTTATCCTATCTATGATCATGCACGAGCACAGAAGATGATATCACAGAAGGAGTTAATCAGTTTAGCTGGAGTAGAATCTGATTACCGAGGACTGAAACTGAACAATGTCACTGATGTAGAACTTAAGTTTGCAATTAGAGTAATTGGTTACTATTTCTTCCAATCAGCAAGGGAAAACAGTGTACCCTGTGCCGCAGTTGACTTAGCCTATAAAATAGTGAAAAAGGGAATGAAAGTTGATTTATGTGAAGTGTTATTGAAAAACTTGTTTGAGAACCTGAACACAATAAGGAAGCCGAAGAAGAACAACTTGGCAAATATACTGAAGTTTGGTTCACTTCTTGTATGCATGTTTTTCTACTTTGAGAAATTCTTTCCATCAGTCGGTAAAGTAGTTTGGGAGCTACACCGACCAATCACCCATCAAATTAACGACTTTATTAAGAAGTTGGGAGATAATTTCAATGATATCATGGATGACTACTTCAACAAATTTCAAGAGAAGATGCACAACAGGTACCGGATTCCACCCCAGCTGGTAGAGAAATATAAAGATGATATATGCTTTGAGGTAGACACCGATTACTGTTATGTGAATGTTGTGGAACCAAGGACTCAATCTTTGCCACCAATGGGTTACGAGATTGACTATGATATCACACAACAACAAATTGATGCATTTCTTACATTGCTAAGGCATGCTACCGAGCTGAGATATGGAACTTATGAAGAAGTTAAGGAAAAGGTAAAAATGAGCATTGTAGTACCTAAAGCTACAAGAAAGGCTACAAAGATGATTAAGGCATTATCTGAGAAATTCGGAGAAGAATCTTCCTCCACACCTGTCAAAGGTGTTAGGCCCAATATAGAAAGCTAATGTATTGAGAGGGGAGGGGTGAATCAGTACTCCAAAACTTTTCTCTGATAATAACCTTACTATTATGCATAAACAGAATAGTGCAGTAACATAAAATAAAACTAAAATCAACAGATAACAATCATACATGATTCACTCCATAACACATATATTTTGGTCACGCAGAAACTCTTGGTTAGAGAGAAAAATTACGGTGGGGATGGCACCCACAACTTCACTACTGCAATAATAAAGAATGCTCGGTTAGAGCTACATTTAGCTATTTCTGATAGCTTACCCTGTTAGGAGTATCAAGATCAGTTAGATCTACCTTACTAAAGGATTTTTACAACACTATATAAGTGTAGAACCTAGTTAAAGGATTTACAATTTATAGACTTGGTTAGAGTCTTTTACCCTGTTAAAGGTTTCTCTTACAACTTCAAAATATTACAATAAAATAATTACAAATATCTACAACTTTACATCTGAAATGCTAAAGTAGATTCTATGTGCTCTAGCTAAGATTACCTAGCTTGTAGCATACCTCGGTAACCCATAATGAAACTCGGTAAACCCTTCTATTTACTCTGTTCGTTGACTATTCACTGATAACCTTCTCAGTGACCTCTCTATGTCTCTATAACAGTCTTCCTTCATGCATACACACACACTTGTTTCTCTTGTTGCATATCTTATGTCTAACCCTAGAATCGTACTGTATAAATAGATCTCTTACAACGGTGATCTGATTCATTACTTCGATCTTACAAAAAGATTCTTCGAATGAATAACAAAATAGAATATCTCATTGGTTAGATTGACCTTGTAATAATACACAATCTCCTAATGCAATTTCCAATGCAAAAACAGTTAGATGTGCCTCGATCTTGTAACATGTTTTCATGTGCATGTCCAGGTTCAATGTATCTAGTAAAATGTTTCACTCGGTGAATATCAACTCGGTGAGTTAACTTTACCACTCAGTAGCCATGAAACTTTACTCGGTAAACAGCTCGGTGAATACTGTGTTCTGTGACTGCTTTCTTCTGTAACCGACTTGACTGTTCATACCGACTTCTCTATGTGTACCGACTGCATGACTCGGTAATACTAACCGACTAGAATATATAGTATGACTTTGGATATGAAACTAATGGAAATTTGATAAGTAGCAACAATCTCCCCTTTTGACATTAGTTGAGATGTTTGACAAAAACTACTTACAAAGTCATAACTCAAAAAAAAATACTTGCAAAATGACTATACTTGACAATATGTACAATAGTCAATAAAATAGTATATGCAGATATACTCCCCTTATCATTATTCTGTACATAACTCTGAATTTTGCATGTTTGGTTCTGTTCTGTACTTGTGTGCTCTGAATGCTCCGTATATTCTACTCGGTATGCTCTGTATATTTTGTCAAAATTGTGTTAACAAAACTGTATTACTCTCCAAGTGTAGAATTACTCCCCCTTTGCTGGGCTTTCCTCTATGTAGTATCATACTATTACTCCCCCTTTTTGACAAACATTAAAAACTTAATTTCCATCCGGAGGCGGTAACTGATAAAAAATAGTCTTATACTTGGTTCGGGCGTCGGTGAGGGCGACTGAGAGTGAGTCCTTGAGACTTTCCATTAAGGAGTTTTGTGCTTGAATATCAGATAATAGTGATATCAAGCCATCAAGAGTGCTTCCCTCTTGTGTAGTTGATAAGCGTGTAGCTCAATTGAGTTGTTCCTGTACTGATGAGAGATGAGGAAGGAATAATGTTTGAAAGGTCATTATATCCATCCTAATTTTATGCTCTTCATTCCTCAGTTCTAACTGTTGAGCCATGAGCTGTTGTAGCTTTTTGTAAAAATTCTGAACTAAATTAGGCTCAGTGGTCAACTTAGATGAGAGATCAGTGATCTCTTTCTCAATGGCATCAGTTTTATTTTTGATATCTTTAATAAATAAAGAAAATGTACACAATTTGTGCTTGAGTTGAGGGGACAACTCAGCAATGAATTTGACAAGTTTTACCTTGCCAACAACGATTGATTTTTGTACTTCCTCTATCATTTTTGCTGTAAGCTCTTTATCCTTGAGCTTGCTTAAGTACTCGGATGCATCAACTCCAGATGTTTCAATTTGATTAAGGAGTTCATCCAACTGAATATGGATGGCTGCATCGGTTGACATTGTTACTGATGGTAGCATTTCTATGAGTAGTGTCCTAACCTTCTGAAGTACTTTATTCTTTTTCTGTATGGCCAATTGCTTCTCTTGTTCGGCCTTTGCTTTGCATAGTTCACCGAAGTCAGTGAGTGCTTGCCCTTTCAATTTGGAAATGTCTACATTGGGCAACACGATCGGTTTTGATAAGTCAAATTTAAAACCATACTTTCTCACCTTCTTCTCTTTGCCTTTGGTCTGTGGCACTAAGACAAGTGCTTGTGAGGCTTGCTAACCCTCGGTAGGTTGCTCGGTAGATGCAACACTTTGGTCTGTTCCTGTAGCAGTTGTAGTGTCTTTGGGTGGCTCGGTGCTAGGGGTCTCAGTTGTAATATTTGTAGTGCTTGTTTGTGCTTGAGATGTCTGATCTTTGGTTGTGTCACCTGCAGCTTCAGATGTGTTGCCTTCGGTAGCTTGCTCGGTGTCCTTGGGAGCTTCAGTTGAGACTGGTGGCTTCACTGGCAGATAAGGCTAAACTTGTTCTAAGACAGATTCACTAGAGACAAGTTTTGCATAAGTGGTGCCTTCAATCATTTCCTGCTCTGGTGCGGCTTCATCCATTACATCTTCATCAATTTGTATAGTGTCAACCGGGTCTGGACCTTGCTCGGTGACATCAACAATTTCAATTTGAGATTGTTCACCGACATCCTTTTGTTTGAAGATCTCCTGCCACTTGGCTTTAGTCTCATTTTCCACATCAATATATAGCCCATTCATCAATTTTAAGGCTCTCTGTTTCACAAGAAATTTTGAATTGTATGTAGACAAATGCTCCTTGATTTCAGCTATGGACATGTCAGGAAATAGATGGACTAGACTTCTTTCTCTTATTTGTCTCTCTGAATCCATTGCATATTTCCATCTGTTATCAATATGTGAGTAGAGTTCACTTGGAAGTGACTTTGCTAGTTCTAATGGTGCTAACCGAAACTTCAGAAGTGTACATATGACAACTTCTTCAATCTGTCATTTCTCATCATTATTCCTAGTCTCATACTTAACATATCTGAATCCTGCAAATCCACCATATTCTTTGAGATTGGCACAAAAGTTTTCAACACTGTGAATGTTTACCTTTTTGCTTTTCATAATCTGGAATTTGTTTGCATCATTAGACTCTGTATCACTCGACTCTTTTGCCAAAATGAGTCTCCGAGTAGATTTCTTGTCAGTCTCAGTTACCTTAGGAATGACAACAGTCTTTTGTTTCTTGCTCGGTGATGCAGCTGATGCTCTGGTGTTGGGTCTCTTTGTTGGTGGAGTCGGTAGGGCCTTTGTGATGTCCTATTTCTTTCTTTTCAGAACTTTACCCTTTGGCAACTCTGTGCTCAATGTTATTGCAGCCTCCTGTGCTTCTGATTCTTCCTCGGTAATGGCAAGATTGCCTTTGAAAGGTGTGGAGGAGGATTCTTCTCCGAATTTCTCAGATAAAACCTTTATCATCTTTGTAGCTTTTCTTGTAGCCTTAGGAACTAGAATGCTCATTTTTACTTTCTCCTTCACCTCTTCATAGGTTCCATACCTTAGTTCAGTTGCATGCCTTGGCAATGATAGATAGGCATCAATTTGTTGCTATGTGATATCATAATCAATCTCATAACCCATTGGTTGCAACGATTGAGTCCTCGGTTCAACAACATTTACATAGCAATAATCAGTGTCGACTTCAAAACATATATTGTCTTTGTATTTTTTGACCAGTTGTGGTGGGATCCTGTACCTGTTGTGCATTTTCTCTTGGAATTTGCTGAAGTAATCATCCATGATATCATTAAAGTTATCTCCTAACTTCTTGATGTAGTCATTGATCTGATGGGTGATAGGTCGGTGTAGCTCCCATACTACTTTACCGACTAAGGGAAATAACTTCTCAAAATAGAAAAACATACATACAAGTAGTGAACCAAACTTTAGTGTGTTTACCGAGTTGTTCTTCTTCAGCTTCCTTATTGTGTTTAGGTTCTCAAACAAGTTCTTTAGTAGTACTTCACATAAGTCTACTTTCATTCCCTTCTTCACTATTTTGTAGGCCAGGTCCACTGCAACACATGGTACACTGTTTTCCCTTGCAGATTGGAAGAAACAGTAACCAATAATTTTGATTGAAAATTTTAGTTCAGCATCAGTGACATTATTTAATTTTAGTCCTCGGTAATCAGATTCTACTCCGGTTAGACTGATTAGCTCCTTTTGTGATATCATTTTCTGTGCTCGAGCATGATCGTAGATGGGATATCCGGTGATCAGGTGAATGACTTCCTTCGTGATCTTGAATGGTTGCTCTTGTAGCCACATGAAATCATCGTGTACTCTGCTCAATACAAACTTAACCCATTAGGGTTTGAACACACGAGGATAGACTAGGGCTTCAGTTAATCCCTTGATTTTGATATGCTCAAATTTGCTATCCAGTTTGCCATCAGTGCACAGTTCATCATATGTGTCACTAATCTCTACATGACCGAGTTCCTCAACATGACATTTGGTAAAGAATCTGACATCTTCTACCAACAAGACTCGATCCGGGATGAGTGAAAATGCAGTTTTATCATCCAGTTCTGAGGCAACTTTAGGAGTTAGAGAATATTTTAGCAAGGGCTTCTCCACATTTTGGACAACTACAGGGTCTTGGATCTTGGGCGCCATGGTAGATCTCGGGTAAGATTCTACAAATTATCCTTAGGGTTTATAAGTGACTGACTCTTCACACTCGGTAGACAATAGCAATTTGACTAGATCGGAAACCAGCTAAACAATGTGAATAGATTGATGTAAATACCTCGAAATTCGCTCTGAGTGAAGTTTGATCGCTTTGATTCACTTTTCTCTGCTTCTCAAAAACTTGGGTGAATGAAAATGTCCGCGAAAACACTTTTAAGTACTCAAAAATACCTTATCGGGCTTCGTGCAAGTTAGGTCAAGATATTAAATGCACTCGGTTCACCTTTTACCGATTTACTCTTTTTCTGTTTTCACCAAGTACCCAACTTTGCTTTACTAACCGACTTGGCAGGTTTCCTGTATACACCAACTTGACAGGTTTCCTGTATAGTATATAAACTGACTAATTGCATCTTAACTATGCAGATTTTGAATTTTGTACATAATAGAATAGGAACTGTTATGATTTAACTTTTAAAGAATGCAGTCCCTTCATACCTTTTCTTGACTAATTTGAAATAGGTGCACCTAACTCGGTAGGTAAGGTGCTTTCTTCATTAGACATAATTTCTTGCTTTTTCCAAATCACCTTGAATTTTTCTTTCATCTCTTCAGTGTCTCTTCTCGGTTGATCTCTGCAATCTCCAGCTAAATGTCCAACTTTGTGACAATGAAATCATGCCATACCGGGATTTCTCCATGATCTCCGATTGTTCATTCCAAACCTTATAAAATAGTTGGCACTTATATGTCCATATCTTCCACAACACTCGCACCATATCCTTGTACTGTAATCCCATGGTACTACTGCATATTGTCGGTAAGGTTCTGTGTGAGTTCGGTAACCTCCAGTGTTTGCTTGGTGTGGATACTTCATGTAGTTCTTTTGCTTAAACCAACACTTCTCGGTACTATGTCCATATCTATTGCAGTTTTTACAAAACCCTTTGAATTTTGCCTTCTGATAGTTGTTAATAGACTTTGTCCTACATTGATTAGGTGTGTGACCATATTTATTGCAATTATAACAATATCCATTGGACTTAGAGATATTCGATTGCTTACCTTTTCTGATTTGGCATATGTTGGCAGTATGACCTTGATTTCCACAGTAGTAGCAAATAGGCTTCTTCCTTTTGATGTTATTCCTTTTTCCAGCTTGTTTTGATGATTCTCCTCTCTCGGTAGTATGAATTCCTTTCTCAGTTTATTCTTTTCATTTGTAACCGAGTCCTCCATCTTTGTAGAGTCTTCTTGTATTCAGTTGCTCATCCAACATCTTTGATGCTTTATAACTTTTCTCTAATGATTCTTTGGATTTCTTTTCTATTTCAAGTTCACCAGTCAACCTTGATACTACAAGTTTCAATGATTGATTTTCATCATTCTTTAGAATTGCTTCATGATGTGCATAACCTAGTTGATCTGTCATATTTTGTTGAATACCAGTTAACCTTATGATTTCATCATCCTTATCAGATACTGGAGCTTCAAGTTGTTGTTTCTCTCTTTGTAGATCTCTTGCTTTATCCTCAGCTATCCTTAATGCATCTAGATTTTCAGTCATTTGCATACTGAAATGTTCATGTTCTCTTTTCATTGCTTTTAGTTGATCAGCCAATGCTTTGTTCTTTTCTTTCAACATTCCAATCATTTCTTCAGTCTCTTCAGATATACTGTTATCAGATGATTTCTTGATTTGTTCCACTAGCTCTTGAGAATCCTGCAAGTCATCAGATAATCTTCTCCTTACTTTCAGAGATTTTTTCATTTGCCTTTGCATGTCTGCAATCACTTGATTTTCATTATACAACTCTTCTTGAAGATGTACAATCCTCCGAGATTGTTTGTAGCCTTCCATTGCTAAGATCTTTCTCTTTAGGTAGTTAAACCCTTTTCCAAGATTGTAGCTCTAATACCAATTGTTAGGCCCAATATAGAAAGCTAATGTATTGAGAGGGGAGGGGTGAATCAGTACTCCAAAACTTTTCTATGATAATAACCTTACTGTTATGCATAAATAGAATAGTGCAGTAACATAAAATAAAACTAAAATCAACAGATAACAATCATACATGATTCACTCCATAACACATATATTTTGGTCACGCAGAAACTCTTGGTTAGAGAGAAAAACTACGGTGGGGATGGCACCCACAACTTCACTATTGCAATAATAAAGAATGCTTGGTTAGAGCTACATTTAGCTATTTCTGATAGCTTACCCTGTTAGGAGTATCAAGATCAGTTAGATCTACCTTACTAAAGGATTTTTACAACACTATATAAGTGTAGCCCCTGGTTAAAGGATTTACAATTTATAGACTTGGTTAGAGTCTTTTACCCTATTAAAGGTTTCTCTTACAACTTCAAAATATTACAATAAAATCATTACAAATATCTGCAAGTTTACATTTGAAATGCTAAAGTAGATTCTATGTGCTCTGAATAAGATTACCTAGCTTGTAGCATACCTCGGTAACCCATAATGAAACTCGGTAAACCCTTCTGTTTACTCTGTTCATCGACTGTTCACTGATAACCTTCTTAGTGACCTCTTTGTGTCTCTATAACAGTCTTCCTTCATGCATACACACACACACTTGTTTCTCTTGTTGCATATCTTATGTCTAACCCTAGAATCATGCTGTATAAATAGATCTCTTACAGCGGTGATCTGATTCATTGCTTCAATCTTACAAAAAGATTCTTCGAATGAATAACAAAACAAAATATCTCATTGGTTAGATTGACCTTGTAATCATACACAATCTCCTAATGTAATTTCCAATGCAAAAACAGTTAGATGTGCCTCGATCTTGTAACACGTTTTCATGTGCATGTCTAGGTTCAATGTACCTGGTAAAACGTTTCACTCGGTGAATATCGATTTGGTGAGTTAACTTTACCACTCAATAGGCATGAAAATTTACTTGGTAAACAGCTTGGTGAATACTGTGTTCTGTGACTGCTTTCTTCTGTAACCGACTTGACTGTTCATATCGAATTCTCTGTGTGTACCGACTGCATGATTTGGTAATACTAACTGACTAGAATATATAGTATGACTTTGGATATGAAACTAATGGCAATTTGATAAGTAGTAACAAAAGGTACTCTTGTCATCACCTTAGAGGAATCAGAAGCTCAAGAGGTAGCAATAACATTAAGCATTGAATTGCCTAAGGGTAAAGTATTGAAAAGAAAGAAACAGAACATTCCAAAGGCCCTACCGACTCCTCCAACAAAAAGACCTAATACAAGAGCATCAGTTGCATCACCGAGTAAGAAACAAAAGAGTGTTATTCCTCCCAAGGTAACCAAGACATACAAGAAGTCTACTCGGAGACTCATTTTGGCAAAAGAGTCTAGTGATACAGAATTTGAAGATGCAAACAAATTCCAAATTGTCAAAAGCAAGAAGGTAAATATACATAGTGTTGAAAACTTTTGTGCAAATCTAAAAGAATATGGTGGATTTGGTTCCTTTAGATATGTCAAGTATGAGACTAGAAATAATGATGAGAAGTGACAAATTGAAGAAGCTGTCATCTGTACACTTCTAAAGTTTCGGCTAGCTCCATTGGAACTAGTAAAGTCACTTCCGAGTGAACTTTACTTGCATATTGATAACAGGTGGAAATATGAAATGGACTCAGAGAAAAAAATCAGAGAAAGAAGTCTAGTCCATCTATTTCCTGATATGTCTGTAGCAGAAATTAAAGAGCATTTGACAACCTACAATTCTAAATTTCTTGTCAAACAGAGAGCCTTAAAATTGATGAATGGGCTATACATTGATGTAGAAAATGAGACAAAAGCAAAATGGCAGGAAATCTTCAAAATAAAAGATGTCAGTGAACAATCTAAAGTTGACATTGTTGATGTCATTGAACAAGATCCTGATGTCACCGAGCATGGTCCTGATGCTACCGAGCAAGACCCGACTGACACTATTCAAATTGATGAAGATGTCATGGATGTAGAAGAACAGGAGCAGGAGATGATCGAAGGCACTACATATGCAAAACTTGTATCTAGTGAATCTGTGTTAGTACAAGTTCAGCCTTATCTGCCGATCACTCAACCTGTCTCTATCGAAGCTCCTAAAGATACAACACAAGGTACCGAAGGTCACCAGTCTGAAGCAGCAGAAGGTACAACTCAAGACAAGACCTCTCAAGCACCCTCGAGCACCAAAAATGTAGCAGTTGAGACACACAGTACCGAGACACCAAAAGACACCATAGCGGCTACAGGAACTAACCAAAGTGTTGCCTCCACCGAGCAACCTACCGAGGGTCAACAAGCCTCACAAGCTATTGTCTTAGTTCACCTAACCAAAGGTAAAGAGAAGAAGGTGAAAAAGTATAGTTTTAAAGTTGATTTGACTAAATCGATAGTGTTTCCCAATGTGGATATCTCAAAATTAAAGGGGCAAGCACTTATTAATTTTGATGAACTATGCAAAGCAAAGGCCGAACAAGAAAAACAAATGGTCATTCAAAAGAAGAATAAAGTACTTCAGAAGGTAAAGACACTGCTAATAGAAATGCTACCTTCAGCTACAGTGTCAACCGATGCAACCATCCACATTCAACTGGATGAACTCCTTAATCAAATAGAAACATCTGGAGTTGATGCATCTGCGTACTTGAGCAAGCTAAAAGACAAAGAGCTGATTGCAAAAATGATTGAAGAGGTACAAAAATCTCTAGCTATTGGAAAAGTCAAGCTTGTCAAATTCATTGCTGAGTTGTCCCCTCAACTCAAGCATATTCTTTATTTATTTCAGAAACTTTGTAGATTTTCCATATTAATTAAAGATATCAAGAATAAAACTGATGCAATTGAAAAAGAGATCACCGATCTCTCAAATAAGTTGACTCCAGAGCCCAATTTAGTTCAAAATTTTTATACCAAGCTTCAACAGCTCATGGCTCAGTAATTAGAACTCAGAAATGAAGAGCATAAGATCAAGATGGATATAATGACCCTCCAGACATTATTCCTTCCTCATCTTTCATTAGTTCAAGAACTGAATTAACATAACTACATGCCTATCCACTACACAAGAGGGAAGCACTCTTGATGGCTTAATATCACTATTGGCTGATATTCAAGCACAAAATTCTTTAATGGAAAGTGTAAAGGATGCACTCTCTGTCGCACTCACTGACGCCCGGAAGAAGTATAAATCTATTTTTGATCAGTTACCACCCCCGGATGGAAATTAAGTTTTTGATGTTTGTCAAAAAGGGGGAGTAATACAATATATGGAGTGATACTATATAGGGGGAGATATAGTTTTGGTAATACAGTTGAGTAATACAGTTTTGATACAGTATTCGGAGTATTGTATACAGGGGGAGTATACCGAGCAGAGTATGCAGAATATCTAAGGACAGTAAGTAGAGCACACAAGCACAGAATTGAGCATGCAAAAATCAGAGTTATGTACAGTATAATGATAAGGGGAGTATATCTGAATATACTATTTCATTGACTATTGTAGTTACTGTTAAGTATAGTCATTTTGCAAAGTATACAGATTTTTGAGTTATGACTTTGAAAGTAGTTTTTGTCAAACATCTCAACTAATGTCAAAAGGGGAGATTGTTACTACTTATCAAGTTGCCATTAGTTTTTATATTCAAAGTCATACTATATATTCAAGTCGGTTAGCACTACCAAATCATGCAGTCGGTACACATAGAAGAAGTCGGTATGCACAGTCTAGTCGGTTACAGAGGAAAGCAGTCACAGAACGTAGTATACATCGAGCTGTCTACCGAGTATCTTTTTGAGACTACCGAGCAGTTAAGATGACACACCGAGTTGACATACACTGAGTGAAACATGTTACCAGATACATTGAACCTGTACATGCATATGAAGACGCGTTACAAGATCGAGACACATCTAACCATTATTACATTGGAAATTGCACCAGAAGATTGTGTATGATTTTAAGGACAATCTAACCAATGAAATATTTTGTTTAGTTATTCATTTGAGGAATCTTGTTTGTAAGATCGAAGCAATGAATTGGATCACCGTTTTAAGAGATCTATTTATATAGCATGAGTGGAGTGTATGTATGCATGAAGGAAGACTGCTACAGAGACACAGAGGTCACCGAGAAGGTTTTTAGTGAACAGTGGAAGAACAGAGTAAATAGAAGGGTTTACCGAGTTACTATATGGGTTACCGAGGTATGCTATAAGCAAGGTAATCTATTTTGAGCACATAGAATCTGCTATAACATTTCAGATGTAAAGTTGCAGATATTCGTAATGATTTTATTGTAATATTGTGAAGTTGAAAGAGAAACCTTTAACAGGGTAAAAGACTCTAATCAAGTCTATAAATTGTAAAGCCTCTAACCAGGTGTAGCATTCTGAATAAATGTTGTAAAATCCTTTAGCAAGGTAGATCTAACAGATCTTGTTACTCCTAATAGGGTAAGCTATTAGAAATAGCTAAATGTAGCTCTAACCGAGCATTCTTTATTATTGCAGTAGTGAAGTTGTGGGTGCCATCCCCACCGTAGTTTTTCTCTCTAACCAAGAGTTTCTGCGTAACCAAAATATATGTGTTATGGAGTGAATCATGTATGATTGTTATCTATTTGTTTTAACTTTATTTTATGTTACTGCACTATTCTATTTATGCATAACAGTAAGGTTATTATTCAAGAAAAGTTTTGGAGTACTGATTCACCCCTTCCCTCTCAGTACATTAGCTTTCCATATTGGGCCTAACACTTTATCCTTTGAGTCCTTAAATCATGAATGTATCCTTGTGGATTAAAATTTATTACCTGTCCAACCTTGAGCCTGTAATTGCTCACCAAGAAACTTTGCACCCACTATTATATTTGACTCCAATTTTTGATGAATGTTTAGTGACATAACGATGAAATATTGTCGATTTACCGATGAAACCTTGGTTTGAATTTTGTCGATGTAATGACGTTTTCTTTTTTTGTTGAAACGATGACCAAAAATTGTCGGTTAGCGGCAAGAGAAATATTTGCGGTGTTCATTGCAAATTTTCGTCCATCTATCGATAAAAAAAATCACAGAACATTGCAAAACACTTGTTTGAAATCATCGAAAATACACCGAATTGTCGTCTATTTTCAGACGAGGTGGAACAAACTTTCATTCTCATTTCGAAGAAATCAACATCGCGTGTATAACAACCTTGTCAAAAATGTTTGTGGTTCATCGGCCTCTGTATGTTGAAGGTTCAACAACAATAAATGATTAGAATAACTATTAGAATCAATGTACCCCTTTTAAGTTATCCTGACAGTATTAACATGGCCGATGAGTTTCTATTCGGGATAGCTATTACGATTCTATATTTTTGGAATTGATTTGTGTTGTTAGGATAAGTATTCCGATAGAACTATCCTTTTGGTGACTGGTATAGCTACGCCAAAAATCTCATCTTTGAGAAAGTTTGTTTATCGGTTTAAGATATGCCGATATCTATTTTCATCGAAATTTCAACGAAACATAACTATTTTTAAAAAAAAATAATTCGACCAAAAATTATTTTGGACACAGTGGAAGCATATCAGGATAATTTACCGATGGTTAGTTTTTGTCTTGACAAGATTTATTGGGATAGCTTAGCCGATGGCCAGGTGATCGAAATAGTTTCCACTGTCGATTTAAAGTTTTTGTACTATTCTGATACTATAAATCTAGCTGACGAGTCTAGATTGGTATAGCTATGCCGATAGTGTTCCGAGGTGCATTTTCAGAATAATTCTATATTGTTGGTTTATCCTTTTTGTGCAATTCCGATAGTGTTGGGGATTCCAATTGGATTGCGTTTCGGGATACCAATACCGATAGAGGAGAATTGATAGTATGTCATCAGAATGACTTATACTATCATTTTAGCAGGTTTTTGTTATGCTGATAGTGTAATACTACATTGCCGCATGATGGAAGCTACAAGAAACATCATCAATTTGCAGTAATAGGACAATGTAATGAAAGCAACAACAACTTAGTGCTCAACATTTAAAATCAAAAGTAGAGAGTCAAAAGTATTAGAGCATTTATATGCACATCAAGATAACATGAATAATGAACATTGATATCACTAATACATAAAGTTGTTGAACCATATGACAGTTGGTCATCCTATTACCAAAACTTCATTTCCTTATACTTCCTCCTTTTCAAATTGGACCCTAATGAATGGAAAGACATTTATCAACATGCCTTGTTATATATAAGACTATTTGAAACCAAATAGCATTATATCCTTGGAGTATTGCTGTCATAGAGATCTAAAACATGAAGGAAAATGACAAATTTTATTAGTTTTCATTATCAAATCTCCTTACAAACCTCCACACCTGCCATCTCTTGATGGAATCATATTAAATATACCTTCATAGACCATCCCCATACCCAATCATATAACATTAATCATTCATTCATCCATTAATAACATATAACATTCATTCATTCATCCATTAATAACATATAATATTCATTCATTAACATATTCACATTCATTCATTAATATATAACATTCATTCTTTCAGTTTTTATATATTATAAAAAACATGGTTGTCAAAAATATCAGTTTTTAACATTCATTAACATATTATTAAAAATATGGTTTTCATAATATGATTACAATCTCTTTTTTTCGGTTTTTTTTTGCACCTAAATAAAGAACAAGTGGAGCATCATTTTCTAAATCATTTGTCCCCCCTTCATTTGTTCTACCCTCTGCATGTGATCTTATTGTATGCCTAGTTGTGTACTCACGATGTGGAGGCCGTTGCAAGGGAGGTCTACTGCAATAACAAAGAAATGTTAAATTGATATGTTTTATTATTATTGTTACAAGTATTTCATTAATTAAAATAACATTAGAGTGGTTCTCTTTACTGATGGGGCCACATCATGTTCCTGATCTTGTCATATAGCCTCATGCTCAACATGTTGAACACCCTCTTAATCCTCTAGAGTTGAAACATGAAAGGTTACATTAATTAATACACCAATTACAATTAAATATATATGTTTAAAAGAACATTAGAGTGGTGCTCTTTACCTGTTGGGACCACATCATGTTCCTGATCTTGTCTTACAGCCTCATACTCAACATGCTGAACACGCTCTAAATCCTCTGGAGTTGAAACATGAAAGGTTACATTAATTAAAACACCAATTTCAATTAAATATATATGTTAAAAAGAACATTAGAGTGGTCCTTTTGGGGGAGTGTTGCGAGATCATAATGGCAATCTTGTTTTAGCGGTGGTGCTCCCCTTGGGAATTTAGACTAACCAGCTTGCCGAAGCCATAGGAGCATACCAAGGACTCAATTTAGCTAGAAAACATAACTACAAGCTTGTGTGGGTGGAGGGTGATTAAAAAAATATTATTAACTATCTTAAAGGTATATTGAAGCCCTCTTGGAATGTCAAAGTCTGGATCAATAAGGCTAGGTCAATTATTAACTCTTTTGATCAATGCTTCATATACCATGTTTTTAGGGATTCCAACTGTGTGGTCGACTACTTAGCAAAGAAGGGAGTGAGAAGTACTTGCCAAATAAGCTGGACCAATAAGGATAAATTGGACACTGAACTCTATATGCTTTCTCTTCATGACATAAGTCGAGGCAACTAATTTTATGAGTACTTTTGCCATCATAACTAGTGTAGCATCCTAAAATTGCGACACTTGCAATTTCGACTGCATTTGGGTCTTCACGATGGCGATGCAACACGGAACCTGAATGGAGACCCCGAAACCTGCTTGTGACACCAAAAACTGCATTTTTCAGCACCCTGGCCTGATCCTCCTTGCACCCTGCTGTCCCTAGAGGTGGGACCATGGCACCCAGCGCCCTGGTCCTTCAGGACTAGGGCGCCCAGCGCCCTAGTCCCTGGCCCTATTTTGGGCCCGGTCTCTTATGGGGCTTCGGGTCTTTAAGTTTGCAAATTGGAAAATAATCTTCCTAGGTCGGCCTAAGGTCAGGAAAATCAGTCTATCAACCCTAATTGACAAGTATAAAACTACATTTCCTCTCTCAAAAAGGGAGGAGGACATATGTGAGCAAGGCGCGAAAGTGACATTCAAGCATTCAAGCATTCAAGCATTCATTCAAGCAATTGAGCATTCTAAGTCTCCATTCAAGGCTAAGTGTTGCATTCAAGACAAGGATTCAACCATTGAAGAGGAGATCACTTACAACACATTACATACTACATACATTACACCTTCGCATGTAAGAATACAAACATTCTTACAACAAGGTATCAATACTTGTTTACATTACAAACATTTACATTTACAGCATTCTCATTTCTTGGTTAATTCCAAAACCGGGGTTTGACCTAAAGGCAAACCCCTCATCCCTAACCCCCCAATCGTCCTCTCTTTTCTGTGTGTAGGTTGTAGGTACGTGGCTATAATTGAAGATCTGGAATCCTTGTGCAGAGACGAACAGATCCCCCTTCATTTCGCGGATTTTTCGGAGGACCGTGTGCACGCCAGGCGCCATCGTCCCGTCAACTTTTGCTCAAATTTGCAGAACAGCACCGTCTCGACATTTTACTACTAATACCAGGTCCATAGCTTCATCTCATATCCCTATCTCTATTTATAAGCGAATCTTTCCTACTTTACATGCATTCCTAGTTCAATCTTTCTATCTACATTTCTTTACAAAAGAGGGTATCCTTGATATCTTAACCCTTGAAACTCATTTAGAATCCAATCTTGCATTGCGTGGGATTGGATCTTGTGGGTTTCAACCCCTCTTTTGAATGTAAAGTCTCTCCTAAGTGAAAACCATCAACCCTAGTGACTCTCCCTTCTCTCTCCTCGGAGTTGGGGAGGGGAGAACAACTAGGGTTCGATTTTTCCGCTTTACATTTTGGTGAACCCGACGTGAACATCCTCATTCTGATTATTCATGGTTAGATCTGAAAATTTTGTTTCCTTAATTACATTTCCATGTTTGATCTTTTGCAAATTTTAGAGGCTAATTGCACAAAAACCCTAAAATTTTCTTTTTAGTAATTAAACTTGTGAAATGTTTAATTGTTAATGCTGGTTTCAGATCTACCCTTCTATTATAAATTGTCAATTCATATTTGTGCTTTAATTTTGAAAATTAAGTGGTTAAGTGTCAAAACCCTAATTTTTAAAACCTCCTTGATTCAACCTTTGACTGATAATTTCACTAATCAAAACACCTCCAAATCGGCTGTAACTTTGGATTCCGCAATAAAATCACAATATCTTTCATCCCTGAAAATTTGGAAAAAAGTTGCGAGGACCGTGTGCACCCCGAGCACCATCGTCCCCGACATTTTTTCCGAAATTTCGGGAGCTAGATCTTACTGTATTTTTCTGCTAAAATCCAGAATTTTGGCTGATTTTATCAATTTTAACACTTTCAAAATTAAAGTCAAAGTTGGTCTAGCGATTGCTTGGATTGAGGCTTTTAATCATTCAAAAATTGTTGAAATTGAAATTCATATCAAAATTGTGTTTCTTACAGTCCTAAATCTGAAAAGTGTGTTGGCATTCATTCGAAATTTCAGTGCTTTATTCAAATTTTTGCAGTTTGTGACTTTTGAAATTAAGTGTTTAATTGCAACAACCTTGATTTCCACTTTCAAATTCGAATTTTGCATGAAATCGAGTCAACTTTTAAATTTCAAAGCCTTCATTGCTTTCAGTATTCCCTCTAAAATCATAAAATTTAAAATTTCAGTTTCCCTCTCTTTTTCAAAATTCAAATTTTACATTTTTCAACAATCTTAGTAGGGTTCAATTTCGAGATTGCAACTTTAATTTGGCCTATCTACAGATCGTAAAATCACTCAATTTTTTCAGATTAGCTTTAAAATCATCATAACTTTCATCCCTGAAAATTTTGAAAAAATTTGCGACGACTGTGTGCACTCTGTTCGCCACGGTCCCGGACATTTTTTTTGAAATTTCGGGAGATTGTCCTGATTGCATTTTACAGCTTAAATCTAGGAGATTGGCTGATTTTATTGAAATTTGCTACCTCTAAAATTCAAAATCTTCTCTCTCTCTTTAGTGCATGAGTTTTACAACAATAAGCCCTACTTATACTATTCCCGTTAGACGAAGCCTTAGAATTAAGTCTTTCCAAGGTTTAATTACTGAGGAGATGGAACCTAACTTGAATGGCCTTTTTAATGAGGACATGGGTAATTCCTCTAATCCTCTTAATGATGAAGAAGCTCTCCATGAGGTTTCTGTAGAACAACTTTCGAAATTGGATAACCAATTTGATGATTTTCGACAATGGATGTCTCAAGAATACCCCGATAGCGAAGCTCTTTCATTAATTGAGGGTCTAAAACGTATGGTTCAAAGTGATAAGAATGGAATTGATATTTTGCGTGGTATTGCACACATTGTGGATTCGAATGTGATGCCTATGAAGAGTTGTGCCGAAACTTTAGGTTATACACAACCTCCTACTCAAGTCAATCATTCTATTCCTTTGATGACTCCTATTGCTAGTACTCCTACTTTTACATCAAACATAATGACTACTTCAACACAAGACATTCCTCCTATGATCACCAGTCATGGGGGCAATCCTTCTTCTTCATTCAATCCAACTTCTTGATTCATTCCTTCAATGAGTGTTCCTATTATATCACCACAAATGAACATGACGCAAGGGGGCAATTCGTTTAATCATCCCATTCCTCCTTGTAGTGTTCCTCCTTTCCAATCATCTCCTATGACTAACTATCATAGTGTCCCACCACCTTACTCTCTACCTTCTTTCAATAACATAACACCTCCATCACAATCTAACACGTCTAATATGAACTCTTCGACTGAAGCGACCATAAACAATCTTGCACAAATTGTCTCTTCTTTACAGCAACAAATTGTCTCTATGAATCAATCTAAGTTTAGTGTGCCCACATTTCATGTTGCGAGCCCACTTTCTCTTGACATTGTCTGAGCTATTCCCCCTAAACATGTTGAAATTCCGCATTTGGAGCTTTATAATGGTAAGGGTGATCCTCTAACACATGTTGAGACCTTTCAAACAATATGTACCGATTTTGCTTATGACCAAAGGTTGCTTGCAAAACTGTTTACTAGAACATTAAGAGATAAAGCCCTACAATGGTATTGCTCGTTGCCTTCCTATTCTATTACTTCTTTCGAACAACTTGCAAATGCTTTTATTCAACAATTTCAAAACAATATAAGTCCTAAAGTTACTTTGATTGATTTAATGCATTGTAAACAAGGTGTTAAAGAAAAAGTGACTGATTTCATTGGTAGATATAAGCATTTGTATGCTCAAATTTCCTTTCCAGTGCCTGACAATGATATTCAAAGAATCTTTATTTCTAATCTACAAAAAGATATTAGAGAAAAACTTCTATTTTTTGAGTTTACTTCTTTCCAACAGTTATGCGCAACTCTTCACAATTATCAACTGACTGTGAGTCAAATGGAACAAGCAAATCCTATGGCTCCGAGTGATAAGGGTGATAGTAGTCAACAACCATTTGGGAAGTTTAAACCGAACAGAGAGTCAATTAAATTCAATGAAAACATCATCAACAACAATGTGAATGCAGCATCAGGTGTGTCTCCTATTTCTAAGTTTTTCAAGAAAGAAAGAAAGTTTACTCCTTTGAATGAATCATTGCATAGTATTATGAATAAGTTATTGGAACAAAATGTGCTTACTCTTCCTCCTATAAGGCAAATAGATCCTGCAAAAATTAATTCACCCTATTTTGATAACAAATCTTTTTGTCAATTTCATCGTCAACGTGGGCATGATACTGAAAAATGTTTTGCTTTAAAGGGGAAAATTCAAGATTTGATTGATAATAATACTATCTCTGTTTCTGGAGTGAATGATAAAGGTAACACATCTATAGCTCCTCCTAACCAAAATCTTCAGATTTTTACTGATCCATTGCCTTCTCATACCTCTAATGTGATTGATACTACTGATTCCTCTGTCTCACCTGATGATCTTGTGTCTATGACTCCTAATGTGATTAACTTTGTGGAGCAGCAGAAAATCCCTAAAGAACCTTCCATCACATTTGATTCTAGTGAAACTATCAGGGCACCTGACGGTCCTTTATATATAGTTGCAAAAGTCAAAAATACACCTTGCCGTGGAGTGCTTATTGATCCTTCTTGCATGGTTAATATCATTACTGAAGAATTTCTTTTTACTTTGCAATTGAATCAAGTGATCTATGACGAAACAAATGTGGTTGTGAAACTATTTGATGCATTTTCTTCTCCTACAATCGGTTCTATTACATTACCTATTGAGGTCCATAACAAATCCCTTGATATGAGCTTTGCTATTATTCCATCGTCCGAACAATTTCGTGTGAAGCTAGGCTATCCTTGGCTATCTTCCATGAAAGCTATTGCTTCTCCTATCCACAAGTGCTTGAAATTTCCCCATAATGGCGAAGTTGTTACTATCAATCATAGTCTCTTTAAACCAGCTGAAAGAACTTCTAGCGTTCCTATTGATTACTTTTGGCCTAAACAATTACAATCTCTTCCTCCGCGAAGTGATCATCTTTTCAAATCTTATCAAAAGTGGAAAAAAGATATGATCCTATCTCTAAGTGAGCCTAGAACACCCAAACTTGATATTCCTATCATTCTTGAGAAGGAAGTTCTTCCTTTGAAAGATAAAACTAATGTCTTTCCTCAAGAAGATTCCCAACCCATCCCTATGGATGTGACTATGCCTATATCTAATAAACTTCCTAAAAGTAGACCTATGCCTCCTCGTCATGATGGGCTTGGTCTCCTTCCTAAACCAAATATTCCTCCTTTGTATGGAGCAGTTCCTCCTCCTTCCTCTTATGGAGAGAAGAGACCTTCCTCTTCCTCAATCTTTGCAACTTCCTACTAAGACTAGACGAAATCGTTCTGCACGTGAACGCCGATGAAAGCATCATCTTAGAGCTCAGGCAGCTGCTTCTCAAACTTTGCAATCCCCAAAACCACCTTCAGCTAGTATTATTCCATTTTCTCCTCAGTCGAGAATTGAGCCAAAATCTCCTAAACATAAGATGCATGATGGTCTTGATCCTGTGCGAGTTAAAGATCCTATTTTTATAAATCTTGATGATGATATGGATGAAAATGTTATGCATGATGAAAATGTTACTCCTGTTCATTCTGATAGTGAATATGAATATGTTGATGTTGATAACCATTTATCTAACGCATTTTCTAAAGCACTTATCCTAGCTCCTAGACAAGAACAACGTGGCTCAGAACATGAAAATAGCCCTTGTTTGGATCTTGTGATAGCTCCATCTGCTGTGTTGGATGTTCCTCCTCTAGCATGTTTCCTACCTTCCCGAAATATTGATCAGCAAGATCGGGGGGTAGATGATGTGCTAGACTAGTTTCATTAGCATAGCAGATTCTCTCCTCCTCTCTTTTGTTACTTCTTCTATGTGTTATTCTCATTCTTCTATTTGTTGTCCTTAGTGTTGTCTACTTGAGGACGATGCAAAGCATTGAGATCTCTTTTGGTCTCTCTCATGTTGACTCAAAAGACACATGTGTTCCCTTCTTCTAGGTGACCTTCCTTGATTGGGGAATGAAGAACAATTATGCATACATACATATGATATACATAAATTATCATACAACATACTGACCCCGAGGAAAGCGAAGTCACCTTGTGCTTTGTGTTTTGTGTCTATTATCCTTGGGCTTATCTCACACTTGGGGGCTAAATCCTTGTGATAACGTGCTCCTTTCTCATTTCTTATATGTATCACTACCTTAAAGCAATCACCCCCGGTGAGGCATGTGCAATCGCTTTAACGTAGGGGGGCATACATCTCGTTCATATCTTTTCAAGATACTTGAAAATTTCTTGACAAATTTAGCTTTGCCTTGAAAATTTTTGATATCTTTCTTGCATGACTCATAGTGAGGGAACCTTACTACTGATAGTCATGGTTCTTCCTCATGATCTTCCCTTTTACTTTGTCAATCGAAGTCGTAAGATCCTTAGTCCACTGGGGGCTTGGTGCATCTTGCCTCCTTGACGTGGTGAAAGTTTTTCAATGTTGTTTCCTTGTACTTTACCAGAAGTATTGGCATACGCTTATACTCCCGCTAAAGTGGGGGCTAAATGTAGCATCCTAAAATTGCGACACTTGCAATTTCGACTGCATTTGGGTATTCACGATGGCGATGCAACACGGAACCTGAATGGAGACCCCGAAACCTGCTTGTGACACCAAAAACTGCATTTTTCAGCACCCTGGCCTGATCCTCCTTGCACCCTGCTGTCCCTGGAGGTGGGACCATGGCGCCCAGCGCCCTGGTCCTTCAGGACTAGGGCACCTAGTGCCCTGGTCCCCTAGGACCATGGCGCCCAACGCCCTGGTCCCTGGCCCTATTTTGGGCCCGGTCTCTTATGGGGATTCGGGTCTTTAAGTTTGCAAATTGGAAAATAATCTTCCTAGGTCGGCCTAAGGTCGGGAAAATCAGTCTATCAGCCCTAATTGACAAGTATATAAACTACATTTCCTCTCTCAAAAAGGGAGGAGGACATATGTGAGCAAGGCGCGAAAGCGACATTCAAGCATTCAAGCATTCATTCAAGCAATTGAGCATTCTAAGTCTTCATTCAAGGCTAAGTGTTGCATTCAAGACAAGGATTCAACCATTGAAGAGGAGATCACTTACAACACATTACATACTACATACATTACACCTTCGCATGTAAGAATACAAACATTCTTACAACAAGGTATCAGTACTTGTTTACATTACAAACATTTACATTTACAGCATTCTCATTTCTTGGTTAATTCCAAAACCGGGGTTTGACCTAAAGGCAAACCCCTCATCCCTAACCCCCCAATCATCCTCTCTTTTCTGTGTGTAGGTTGCAGGTACACGGCTATAATTGAAGATCTGGAATCCTTGTGCAGAGACGAATAGATCCCCCTTCGTTTCGCGGATTTTTCGGAGGACCTTGTGCACGCCGGGCGCCATCGTCCCGTCAAATTTCGCTCAAATTTGCAGAACAGCACCGTCTCGACATTTTACTGCTAATTCTAGGTCCGCAACTTCATCTCATATCCCTATCTTTGTTTATAAGCGAATCTTTCCTACTTTACATGCATTCTTAGTTCAATCTTTCTATCTACATTTCTTTACAAAAGAGGGTATCCTTGATATCTTAACCCTTGAAACTCATTTAGAATCCAATCTTGCATTGTGTGGGATTGGATCGTGTGGGTTTCAACCCCTCTTTTGAATGTAAATTCTCTCCTAAGTGAAAACCATCAACCCTAGTGACTCTCCCTTCTCTCTCCTCGGAGTTGGGGAGGGGAGAACAACTAGGGTTCGATTTTTCCGCTTTACAACTAGATATGTATCTAGAAAGATCGACCCCTTCCTGCATATGACAAGTGTTTATAGTGGTAAGTGTCATTATTTCAAAACTAATTTGCATGATTTATGGGTTGATATTGGCTTCATTTAGGCTTTCTTTCTCAGTATGAAAGCCGTGAGTTTCTTCAGTCACAGAGTGAAGAGAAGAATGAGGGGGGGGGGCTAGGAAGAGAATTGAACCTCCAAGCTATGTACAACTCAAGAAGGACAAGAAAATATGGAGGCTCCTAGAGAAAGGGGGTGTCACTCCATATATTGAGAGGTTACAGAAAAAAAATAAGAATGTGATGGCCTATTTTGAGAAGCATTGGAAAGATGGCACTATCACTCTGCATGGACGCAAGGTACTAATTGATGAGTTTGATTGCACAGGTCACTGGCCTCTCAGATGATGTGATGGAATATTATAGGGACAAACACTATATGGAGATGGTGGTGCAAAACTTCCCTAAAATTGAAGAGGAGAGGGCCAAGATGGTGAAGAAAATGATGAGCTACTATGACATCTATGTCATCAATGAATTCTGGGCGAAACTCCTCAAGGTAATTATGGAATATTTCACTCTTGATGGTCGGTTCACTGGGGTTTATGGTCATCATTTTGTGCTTCTGAATCAATTCCGTCATGGCGTCAAGGTGTCCCTTCCTTTATATTTGATGTCTTCCTTGAGGGATAATTTTAGGGACCATAAAAAGAACCCTTTCAAGTTCCCTATCCTCCATGAAGGGCTTTTGATGCTTATTGACTCCCATTTTTGTGCCCTCCCTAACCCATCTGATTACATCCCTACATCTTCTGAGGATGACACTAGTAGTGGGGTGTCTGGAGGTGAGGAGTCCAACTCAGATTCTGAGGTGGATTCTCCTCCCCCTCATAAAAAAGCCAAATCTGAGATTTCCCCAAAGGCTAAATCTTCTTTGGGTAAGGGTAAGAATGTGCAGAAGCAATTGGTTGTTTCTTCCTTGACCACTCTGACTTGAAAGGATTCCCCTGTGTCTAGTGGTAATAAGGATAATTATGAGGGCTTTGCGAGAGGTTATAGGGCTTTCATGAAGCCTGACAACCAAAACCTTGAGAATCCCCCTTCGCTGCTTCCGTAGAATACCACCAAGGACCTTCACGCGAAGAGTGCAAAGTTGAGTGATAAGAGGGATGACTATGATAGTGTTTTGGGAATGGTCAGGGGCCACACCATTGGTACTTTCAACATGTTTAAGTGGATCTTTCATGAGCTTAAAGAGGCTAGACTCAACCAAAGGGCTTTGGGTAGCAAGATGGAAGCTATTCCTATGGTCACTGCTCAAGAAAATCAGAAAGATAATGGGCAATGGACAGAAGAGGAAAATAAATCAATGGTGGAATGAATCAATAGATCTATTGAGGATATTGATCAGATGTAAAAAATATTTGAGGATAGGCTCGTGCATTTGGAGGAAAAATATAAGAATATTCAAGCCACTCTCATGACAATTATGGCCAATAGTCACAAGATTGTCAAATAGACTGCGAAAGACATGAATGCCATGGTGAATAATTTTGACAAAGTGCAATAGGAGAAAGTTCTGATAAATATTGGTTATGATAATGAGAAGAGTCAGGCTGATCAAGGTCCTTATAAGCGGACCCGGGGCAACATGAAGAAAAAAGATGTGACTCAAAGCATGGATTACAAAGAGATGAGGATGATTGCTGACAAGATGAGCCTGCTAGAGGCTGAGGTCATTGAGAACCTTAAGAGCCTCATGTAATTGTCTTGTCTTTTCTACGTTTTTGTGGTTTTGTGTTTTGTGTTCTGGTTCTTTTCTGGTCTTTTGTCTGTTTGTTTGGTTGTTTGTCGGTTTCTTGGATGCTCTATGTATTGTCATATATTTTGCATCTTGTTTTGTTTTGTTTTGGATCTTCTAATGCTTTGATTCTAAGCCTTTTAGAATTTTCTATGTAAAGGGTTTTAGGGTCCCTTCAAAACCTATTTTTTTCCTTAATACAAAACATTAGAGTGGTCCTCTTTACCTAATGGGGCCACATCATGTTCCTGATCTTGTCTAGCCTGTTCATGCTCAACATGTTGATCACTCTCTACAAACTCTAAAGTTGAAACACAAAAGATTACATTAATTAATACACCAATTCCAATTAAAGATGTTTAATTGTATTAATCTATACTACATTTTGTATAGCACATGAATATATGACGGTACCAGGATGCACACCATTACCTTCATCTATAGGTCATGCTCCACCCTCACCAAGCTACATTCCAATATCATGTGCACTATTTTCATTGCTTGCCTGTTCAAATCAAATAGGCACATAATTACTTTATGGTGGAAATTAATATTGAATAGATTGCACAACTATTCAATTTTAATAAAATTCATTTAATTTATTTACCTTTGTGTTGGATGTAGTGGAAGATTTTGTTTTCTCATTCAAGACTCTTAGACATTCAACCACGACTCCATAGCCTTGCTGAAAGGCAATCTTCAAGTCCTCTTCTGTGGGCACTCTATTAAATTCAGAGCCCTTAATTTTTGCATAAGATCATAAATATTGCTTCTATGGTGTGATAAAACCAAAATTGTTTGCAATTTATTATTTGGATGCAATATTTCATTTATTGATAGTTACAATTCGTGTGGAAAATTTCATATAACCACTAGAGCAAAGTTTGTGCTACCTGTGTTTTTCTAGTCTTACCTTTGTTGCCTTCAATGTGTCGGGAGGCCTATTAAAAGTTTGAAATATTTTAGATTATGTAAAAAGAAAGAGTAATCATTATATAATTACATTGTTGATAGTATCACATACCTTCCTTGGTCTTGTGGTGTCTTTCCTTTTTTCTTTTCAGCCTTCTCCTTTCCATTCGACACCGGGTCCTTCCGCTCCTTCTCTAGAATCATGGGGGACACTCATACTCTTTGTTCTTCTCTAAACATGACCTATATTGGTCCCTCACATACTTTAGATAGGTACTATCTTTCTTAAGGACCTTGGTTTGGTTGAATGTGTTATTATCAAACAATACATCTAAACGGTTAATGAGCTCATCTCTTAAATCTTGATTTTGAGCATTCCATCATGTACGTATGGTGGGCTTGAAGATCTCCAATGTAATATCATTTATATGTTTATAAAAAAAATAATTTCCTACAAAAAGATCATGGGATCATTATTCTAAAAAGAGTGATCAATAAGTAAATTTCAATTGGATTATATATAATAATAATTAAAACATTTTAAAGTACGTGGGACCTTCTCTATCTTTATGGGAACGAAATCCTCAGTCACCACAAATGTGACCGACAATGTTCCCGTACTAGTAATATGAGAAGATCCAAGAAATGCTACTAAAACATCATCAGTACTAGTGGCCTTTGCATTCTCAAGTACATGTCCTAACACATGTTCTGGCATTTGTTCGCTGCCAGAGGGTGCAGTACACAATGTCTGCATGTAATGTGTTGCCGAAATTTTAGTCGATAATATAGGCATGAATGATGGGGTCAGATAATGTGATTTATGCAAAAGAAGATCAGGATTGACACTTGAACCAACTCCTACTCCCCGGGAAGCACCTACAATACCTTGATCATGGTTGGCAACATCATGAGGAGACAAAATCTTGTAAAACAACTCATATTTTAGTTCATGACATAAAAAAGTACAAAATATAAAACCATGAATGAACTTGTGTTATAATTAAAGATCTCATGACATCTTACTTGCAAGTTCCTGCACCTCCCTATAGATTCTCTCCTCTAGTGATGGTGCCTTTCCCCGATCATCCAACTACGACAAGAATATTAAAAACATTATCGAAATTAACCCAATAAACTTACGAAAAAAACATATTAATAAAACATTTTTCTCGTATCTAATTTGTACAATTACAATGAGGTAAACTTGTCGGGTAGAAGCGCTTGAAGATGCATCGCAATCTATGCTCTGGGCCGAAGCCTTCCCACTATGATCAATGTCCCACTGTGACAAAGATTAAATATAAAAAAAAATTACCAAAATAAAACCAATAGACTTACGAAAAAAAATAAATAATAAAATGGTATATTGGAGTCATTAATTGGAGGCTGGGTAAAATGGTATATAGTACATACTACTCCCATAGTAACTATGTTTGTATCTATGTGATTCAAATTGTAATCAATTAGAAACTCTTCTCCTACATTTATTGATTTTATCGCACATACGAATACACGATTTCCCTCGCACGCCTTGAATATGCAATTGGGTTACTTATTTGTTGACCTAGGTTGTGTACTATTTATAAACCTTGCAATATTCCCTGATGCTTTTGGCCTTCCATCAATGTACATAGCCACTCCTTTATTTTGATCCTTATCTTTTAGCTATATATAATTTGTTGACAGTGCATACCTACACATACTTGGTGTGTATCAAACCAACTGCATCCAATCTTTGTAACTATAATAGGGTCCGACATACTCCATCAATTCAGTAACTTTTTCGTAACAAACCTTTATGTTGTCCATACAAAATAGGCCCAAACCATGTAATGACGATGGTTCTATGCAATATATCCTCTTGTTGACACAAAAATTAGTGTTTATTGGAGGAAGTTCCTTGGGTACCCATTGTTTTCCTAGATGTTTGTACCTCAAGGGAACCTCGATGTCACCTATGCTCTCATTATCATAAGAACATGACCCCCTTTCAGCAAGAAAAATTCCCCGAGTTTACAAAATTTTCTTCTAATATTTTGACCTCTAGTTGATGTTCCTCTTTTATACCTACTACATGTCTCACTTTCATCTTCTCTTCCTAAATTTCCTTTGCTCGAGCAATACAAATATGACAAATACCTATTTGGTGGTACACTTGCACTCAATTGAATGAGTCAAGGTGAACAAATACTCATCACTTTCTCTTGTGACAAGATAATCTTCTTAGGGGGGGTGTATGGTTTAGGAGAACCAAGAGCCTTTTGATGCCATTCCATGAGTAAATAAGGTCATTCCATGTATTGGATCAAAGTTGTAAGGCCAGTGTGCCATTTTTTGTCATGTCTAGGCCAACTAGGTCCTGAATAGGTCAACACTGGTCAATGCCTCTATAGGTGGAAAAAAGTGATGAAATTCATGGTTTAATGTCATATTTAGCATGTTTGAGGAGTCCTAGGCTAATAGGAGATCATTTGGTTGAAAATTGCAAAATTTGTCAAAATTGCTCACAAGCTGAAAATGGGCAACTTTTCAATTTTGGTGCAAAAAGTAGTATTTTGTTTCCCAAACAACCAACTAATTAGAAACTTGTTTAAAACAGTTGGTGAGGGTCTGCAATGGCTATATAAATCCTCTTTGGGTCGAAGGTGTAAATTGGTTTGTCTCTAATTGTTTCCCCGAACTACTGCTCAATCTAATCCACAAAATGTTAATCCATTATTTCTGGTATACTATTATTATTTCTAGTATACTATTATTGTTTCTAATATACTATTATTATTATTATTATTTCTAATATACGAATATGTATTCAATGCCAACCCATGCAAAAGGATAGTGCACATAGTCTAGTAGATGCGAGGAATGATGTTTCATGTGTTAATGCATTTAAAGCCTTTAATTCTGATGACTGATGTTAATGCATTTAAAGCCTTGGGATTGTTTGCAGATGTCACTTTTGTTTTCTTTCTCAAAGCTGCAAGTGCAGGGTGGTTTTGATCAGTGCAGAATGGAAGCGAATTTCACATTCTTGACTGAAAAGAAATTGGTGTCATTTTTGGGCAAGATAATAGATAGGAGGATGAAAGGTCTTTTCCTTTTCAAAGATAAATATTTGTATGAAGTAGTTAAAATGCTGCTTGGGGAAGATTTCATCCATGTGAGTCATCGATATTAGAATAACATGGAAGTGTACTCTTTTATTACTTCTTGGGGGTTGCAATTTGAGGAAGAGGTGGAGAAAGTGAAGAGGGCTCTGAGAACTTTGATTGATCCAGAGTACTTGTTGAATTTGGACGATATCTATGAACGAGAAATTCTGGGTGTGGGCATTAGGACCTCTGTAGGATAGGATGTACCGAGTGTGCCATTAAATTTTATCCAATGGCAGGATGATGACTTGAAGGCTCATTGCAGGGACCTGGCTCGTCGTGGGTGTAAAGCATTCAAAACCTTTGCTAATTTGATGAGGATGAAGGAGATTTTGCGGGCTTTGCATGAGGTGGTGAGAGCGGAGGTGGGTCGAGAGCTGTGACCAAGGTAGAGGATGGAACAAGCAATGAAGTCCCTCTCCTACTTCAACCATGATCTAGCGTACAAGCCACTTATGGGTTAATTGTTGTGCCTGGTTTGGATTGTAGTTTTTTTTGGTCTGGCTCCTACTTTGATAAAATGTTGTTTCATATCTTTGGTGTCTGGGACTTAGTCCCTAACTTTGTAAATTCGAGTTGGTGTCATGGACACTAATTTTGTATTGCTGGGTGTGTGGATATGAGGTTTTTCTTGTATGCCATGGGGGTTTTTGTATCTGGTCTGAAAAGGCGGTTTTGTAGAAGTGTTTTTTGGGTGGTAGGGTTCACTGGTGGTTCTATGAAACCACTTTTCTCTGGTTCAAATGTACTCATTTTCTTATTAAATAATATAAATACAAATTATTGATAAAAAAAAAGTATATGTTATACCATAAAAATTATTGATAAAAAAAAATCATATGGTTTAACAATTGGTTTTAAGGACTGATTTGTGGAATCTTTTGAATTTAATTTCTAAATGTGGGAAAAAAAAAATTATAGTCATTGTCCCTTGGTCGATTTTCCCTTTCTAAGTGCCTTCAACTCTCACTTTGGATTTCCTCCTACCAAATGGTTCCTAGTCATCCTCCTCAACTCAATGGCCTTGCAACACTCATCCAATGAAGTCTCGCAACTCTCCAATCAGGGGCTGGATGCAGTGGTTCTCGGTGCAACTATCCAGTTAGGGTCTCGGTGCAGTATGCTATGTCATGCTCATGTGTGCGTTGTCGAAATTCGAAATACATAGTTTATATATATGCTATGTCAATATATAGTTTATATACATAATATATATGCTATGTCAACATATAGTTTATTTTATTTTCTACAAAATATAATTTTTGTATGGTGGTTTGTTGAGCTTATATAGTTGGCTTTCTCTTTCTTTATATTTATTGATGATTTATATCCTATGATATGATTGAATATTATGTACAGTCCTAGTGATTGTTAAATAGGCTTATGATGTGTGATGTTTAATCATGATGGATTTTTAAGAATCAGTGATTGAAATACTTATCCTTGTGTATAACGAGTTTTCTTCTATCCTATGATTCATTGATTGTTGGTTTAAAACACTCATTACAACTAACATGGATATGAATTATGATGTGGCTGTGAGAAGGGATTGTTGAATATGAAGGAATGGTTTAGGAAAGTACTCAATCCAAATGAGTCATTTTCTTGTCATGGAATGTGTTAAGGGACTTAAAAAATATATTCAATCTAGTTAATATTGACACATCTAAAGCATGCCAAAGGCACTTCAGAGAAATGTTATGACATAAAGAAGAATATTTAGGTGATTTCAAGTCTTGATCCATGAGGGTAGGAAAACATAGACGCAATGGTAGAAAAGGTTCCATTCAACTTGAGAAGAATGGTTTATTTGATCATTGTTGTTGAAGTTCATTAATGAAAGACATGAACGATAAAATAGTTAAATATGCATCAATTACAAAGTTTGCTTAATACATGAACATGAGTGCTATTTGTGGGGACAAATGTGGCTTCCATGAGGGTCGAGCCCAACATGTAGTAACAAAAAGAAACAAAATCTATGAATTCCACTAAGAGGCATCCCTTACCTCTTAGATTAATTCCATAGGTGGGTTTATCCTCTAATCTAGTGCCACTTGTTAGCTTATCACGTGAACTTACACTATAAGTAGGATTACCTTACACTTTCATAACATGCATGTGTGGCTTCAAAAAGGATGTTTATACGTTCTTGTGAATTTGAAAGAAAGACATATTTTGACTTTTCCAATAGGTGTTAGGGGTTAATTTGACTTGGTTTTAGCATTGGAGTGACAAACCTTGTGGTTTAGGTGTTGGAACCCTATTTTTCTGACAAAGTTTAGTCTTTCTCAAATAATAAGTTAACTCCCTTGGTCTTGTCATCACCAAGCTTTTGTATTCAACCAGAACAAGAAAGTCTTCTCTAAGACTCCGCTTAGAATTTTCTAAGTTGTCTACAAACATTGGATTGAGAAGAATGGTTTATTTGATCATTGCTGTTGAAGTTCATTAATGAAAGTCATGAAGGATAAAACAATTAAATATGCATCAATTACAAATTTTTCTTAATACATTAACATGAGTGTTATATGTGGGGACAAATGTGGCTCCCATGAGGGTCGAGCCCAACATGTAGTAACAAAAGGAAACAAAATCTATGAATTTATTTCAGAAAGTCAAGGAAGAAATACATTATACTCCTTATATGAAATACTCAGTATCGACAAGACTCATGAAATGCTACAACAAAAAAGAATGTTTCAAAGTAGCTAATAACAAGGGCACAATAAGTATGACCTTCCGAAAAGGGATTTCATATCGGCATATAATCATGTTTGATATGCCGCAAATACAAATTTTAGTGTATTGTATCTATTCTACCAAATATAAAAGTACTTTGCTGAAAGCACATCTTACAACGAAGAGAAGATATATTGGGGTAAGTCATGTAGGTTATATTGACGATATAAAGTGTTTTTGCTTCCCACCAAATGTTTTTGACAGTTGATATTTGAAGTTTTAAGCTTGGTGCCTAGAATATAGAATTGAGATCATAAGTAACCCAGAGTTGATTGCATGACTTCTCAACTTGCATGTAGCCACCATTAGTAAAGTATACATGGTAAGTGAATGTCTTGTCGAGTATAGATCATAATTGGTGAAGATTATGATTTGGAAAGAAAGGATAGATATGATCATGGTATAATTGCTTGATTCAGAAGAATGAGTAAAATCCTGTACGAGTCTTCTGAAGTTTACAGATGGCAGATAAGGAGGGATTTGAAAGCAAAAAAGCATGAGTCACAATTTGCATGATGGAGTAGTTGCAGGACTATTTTTGGAATCCTCTTTTTTTCTATAAAATCAACAAAGTTGTTCATTAACAGGAAAACACAACGAGTCTTATTTCCTGAAGAAGTCTGCTAGCCTTGCCCAAGATGAAGCAATAGAGTTGCGCTTTTGTGGTGTTCTCATTTTATGACACTGGTTGGAGAGAGTGCCATTAGGCTGCTAGATAATCGGGGGATCTTGGAAAGGATATGGATAATCGGGGGGATCTTGGAAGGTCTTCTCAGTCATGAGGATCCTTTCAAGGATTGTCCATTTTTTCACCTACTCCACCAAATCACTCAAAGGGGGTGGAAGATCAAAGAAGAGGGGGTGGAAGAGAAAAGAAGAGGAGCAGTTGAGGAGGATGGATGGACTAGGTTCTCAAAAAGATGGATCCTATCGGCACATTGAAGTTGTGGCCCTTTCTCAGTTCATAGGATTTTTGAATGAGCTCTTCTTTCCACCCTCATTGCTGTCAGTTCAAGGAAAATGGATCCTTCTCTAGGTCTGAGGGTGCTCAATTTTTCATCCCGTAGGACACGACTTTGAAGAAGTTGGCCATTTTTGTGGGATGAAGTGGTGGAATTCATGCCTCCATTTGGAAGCATATGTAGGGCGATGGTGGCACAACTCAGAAGTAGTTAAGACTCCAACAGAACGGGTTTTGGACATATTCTCTTTTCTTGTTGGTTTTGTAGATTTTTTTTTTCTTGTTATGGGCTGAATGATGAGTCATAATGAATTTGCCACATGTAAACAACCTGTAGCTTGTGCATTCCTCATGATATAAAAGGAATACCAAGGCTATAAGAAAAAGGGAGAGAACAAAAAAAAAAGTTCACCTTAGCAAGTCAGGTAGTATAAGCTAGTTTTATTAGTGGTTGTAGACTTTGCTTCAAAAGGGAGGAGTATGACCAAATCATTGTAAGAATTCAATTCAAATAATTTTTTTCCCATTGTCGTATTCTTTATCTCCTACCTTATCTTTTTATGAATTCACATGAATAAATGTGTTAAGGATGGATTTGTTTATCGTGATATTTGCATATCATTATGTGATTGTTCTCTCGGGTTATTTTCAAGAAAAGTATTAAATTATGTGAGTAGGTTGCAATGGGTTCAATGTACAATTTTTAGGATATTCAAGAATGGGTGTACATGATAGTACTTGTGACACACAGTCAGGGGAAGAGTTTCATTATCAACTAGTATAACGAGTTTCCTCAGAATATTATTACTCCAATAGCCATGGAAGATTGAACGATAGGCAATATGTTTTTTTGTAATACTGTTTCCAATTTTGTCTCATGGATGTAATGCAAAATCCCCATATGTAATCCTTCTTTAGCATGTGTTATGGCTTCCTTTTTTGTCTTATGGAAGCAAGCCTAATCTGATATGTATAGGTAACCTTGGAAGTTGTTTAGGCCTATAGGTAACTCTGGAAGCTGTTTAGGCCTAGAATACTTGTTATGACAAAGGCATTACCCTATATGAAGTTTTCACTCACATTGTGAAATTAGCGATTCAAATTTGAGGAGGAGGATGCAAGGCTATAGAATTAATCACAATTCCTTATTTAAATTTACATTAAATTTTAAAAAGATATATTATATGATAAAAAACTAAAAAATATATATATTTAAATATATTAATTAATTAGAAAAACAATGTTCATAAAGAAAAAAATCTAATAAGAATATTTTTTCAATATTATTTTTTTTATTAAGATATCCTATCTTGTTTGCTAATTTAAAAAAAAAAGAAGAAAATGTAGGAAAATAAATGTATTATTAAATTTCTACAAAGAAAAAATTAATATTAAAAAATGTAAAGCTAAAAGTCATCTTTATCCCTCTAACTTTATTTCTCTCTCACTCTTGCCCCCTCTATCTCTATCTCCATACATCTATATCCCCCTTTGAATCTATATATCATTATCTCCACCTCTCTCTCTTATTCCACGAGGGTTTCATTGACTAGGCAATATTATATCACATGCATTCATATTGGGGGGTTTAATATCCCCAAAATGAGGGTACAATATATTGCCTATCTGTGAAAATAGGGGGATTTTTAATTCTGACTATGAAAAAATACAATATTTGGTGAAAAGAGGGGGGGCTTTAAATTTGGGCTTTGTATTGGGAGGGGGTGACAAAAAAGGGGCTAAGGGAAATATTTTTTTAAAATAGGGGGATTCTTTAGTATTCCATGAATGCACATGCTATAACCCAAGCTCACTAAGTGAATCCCCCAAGCGTTATTCACTCTATATTTATTGTACGATATCTCTCTATCTATTTTCCCTCTTCCTCTCTCATTCTATCTTCATCTCTACCTATATCTTCCTCTCTCCCCTATATCTCTAGACATGCCTCCTTTTATCCATCCATCCATCCCTCTCTCTCTCTCTCTCTCTCTCTCTCTCTCTCTCTCTCTCTCTCTCTCTCCCCTCCCTCTTTTTAGACCTCTATTTATCTATATCTATTTTCCTCTCTATATCTATCTCTCCCTATCACTTCTTTCATCTATCCCTCTAACTCTTACTATCTCCCCCTCTTTATATATCACTTACTATCTCCATCTTTTTATCTCCCCCTTTCTCTCTTTTTATTTTTATTTTCCATTTTTATCTATTCCTCTCCCCTCTCTCTTTTATCTCTCCATATATCTCTCCTCCTCTCCATATTCCTCATTCTCCATCTCCATCTATAACTCTATTTATATCTCTATCTTTATCTCTTTACTCATCTCTCTCTCACTCTTCCCCCCTCTATCTCTCCCTCCTTCTAGCACTATCTCAACCTCTCTCTCGCTCTCACCATGTGTTGTTGGTAATGAAACTTGATTTTATTCTCAATTTAAAGGTTCTGTTTCAATTATGATTGGATTGCTATAAGTGGATGCATAGTTAATATGAAGCTATCACTTCTCTAATAAGAACTTTGTTGCACAAACAACATTATGACCTAACAAGTTTCCTCATGTATTAAACAATTAAATGCAAAAAAATAGACCAATGTTTTTCCTAATTCACCTTACACACCTTTTTTGGCATACCCATTGCACACTAAGGTGCAATTGCTAGCTACTTTTTGTTGAAAATGCTAGAGAAAGTTGGCTGATAAGAGCCCCCCCCTTTTTTATACATTGTAAAACTTTTATTAAATATTAATATAAATATATGCCAGGCTTCCAACATTAGGTACGTTACATAAACAAAATATACTCATTTTTTGGCTTCTTATTATAAAACTAGTGATTTTAAGCTCCAACATTAGGTACATTCCATAAACAAAATATAGATCATGAATTAATTACGTAATGGCATAAAAATTAAAAACATCTTTAATTAATTATGTAACCATAATTCAAATATAATTCTATCAAGAAATCAATATCAAATAGATAATATAATCACATAACTCATACATTTGAATGACATTGATTTTCTTCTTCATCTAATTATTTGCCTGTATCATCCAATCCAAATTTGACATTGTAAGGATTAAGGGTGGGATTGGAATTACAATTAGGGTTGGGATCATAATTATAATTAGGAGTAGGGTGAAGATTATATTTGGTTAGGGATAGGTTAGGGTCAAGGTTAGGATTAAGGTTAAGATTAACATTAGGATTAGGATTTGGTTTAGGTTTATGATTATGGTTAGGGTTAGGGTTTAGGGATATCAAAGTAGTATTTCAAAAATCAGTTGAAGCTAACCTTATTACATTCCCACATACCATAGTTTTCAATAATAATGCACCCAAACTTGCATGATACAAATAAATTTACTACTTTTAGCACTATCATGTAAAAGGTCATTCTATGTCCAAGTGCATGAAACATAATAATTCTAGGCATATCTAATCAAACACAATGAAGAATTGTCTATCTTAGTGGGTCATGTTGAGGAAACCAAGGTCAACACTAGTAAGTTTTCTATCTTATATGAATCAATATTAGTTTAGCAAATATGTCATTTTTTGATTCATCAAATGTCCCTAATAAATACAATTCTAATTTTAATCTAAACCCTAATGTAACCGTGTATGTCATTAAAAAATGGATCATGAAATTTTTGTAACCCTGAAATTTTATAATGATGCTTAGTACCCCTGGCATGTTAGTCATCACCAATATTTTGTATTTAAAAGGGTGAAATATTCAAGGTACAAATTTTTTCTTTCATCAAGCATAGATCCCCACATCTCATCTCCATTATGCCCTAGATCCTGTGTAAATCATGCCTGATAAGACTATAGCATAGCTATCTATCTTGGAGCTTCTTTTATATTTATCTATCCATAGGGACATATTAGATCATGCCTTAATAGAATCATAAGTCCCTAGTGATATTGATCTAGATCAATTTCAATCCATAGTGGGTCAACTATCATCATTTTATCAACCTATGTTTAGTTTACAAAATATGTCATTTTTTGATCCATCAAATGTACCTAATCGATACAATTCTAATATTAATCTAAACCCTAACGTAACCATTTCTATCATTAAAAAAGGGATCATAAAATTTTTGTAACCCTGAAATTTCATAATGATGCTTAGTACCCCTGGCATGTTAGTCATCACCAAGCTTTTGTATTTAAAAGGGTGAAAGGTTGAAGCTACAAATTTTTTCTTTCATCTAGCATAGAGCCCCACATCTCATCTTAATTATGCCCTAAATCCTATGTAAAGCATGCCTGATAAGACCCAAGGAAGATCAGTAAAATAACCTTCATTGAGCAACACTTTATGTATATATCAGGATAGCTTACCCGATCTAACAAATCAATGATAAACATCAACACCAGGATAGCATTACCGAACATGAGGTTTTAAAACCTATCGGAATAACCAATAGAATCTAAATGAAAATTCTTTGTGATTCCGATAGAACAAGCTATTCTGATAACGTTACATTGGTATAGTTATACCAAACACAACACTTGAGATGTCTACCAGAATGACTACCAAAGGTAGAGAAGCATAATTTTGTAATGCTGATAGAGTAAACTATTCCGATATGTGTATTTTGGAATATGTTATGCTGATACAATTTTTATCTGATAAAAATAAATAAGAGGAAATTAATCTACAATGACAAATTTGTCAGAATGGTGCCAAACTTAGAGGCATCGACAGAAAAGAGTTAAGCCGATGTCACATGTACACAACACAATTCAAATTTTGAAAAGATTACTCCATTGATTATAAAGTTGAAACACTTATTGTTGCATGAATGAAATTCATTGAGAATACATTTAGGAAAGTTTTTGCACCAGAGTTGCAGATATTTAGGGACAAAATTAGAGTGGGTTGAGAAGAACAATAACAACGAACAAACAAGTAAGTATCACAAGCAATTCCTCTATGATTTCCTCAAGAAATTAGTCGAATTGCCTATAAAATGGAAATTTCTAGTAGTGTCAAGAAGAGACAGAGAGGGGAAACAAGTAAGGGTAAAGGGAAGAAGCAGAAAAATGATGAGGCAAATATAGAAACTTAGGTAGAGGAGAGAAAACTGAGCCAACATTTGTTAGACTAATTGTCTGGTTCTACCCCTAAACCTAAGAGGTCTGTGCAATGGAAACTAAAAGACAATTATAACAATGTGGGAGACATGTATACAAATATTAGGGGTTATGAGTTGTTTTTGTTACAATATCGTAGGTGTGACAGTCCTGAGATGATATGCAACCCATGGAGATTAGGCTTGGGAAAACTAGTTGTTCCCAATGTTTATGCTAATGTGGATATATTGAAATTATTGGCACAAAACTATAACCCTAAGAAGAGGGAAATTTGTAGTGGAGATGGGAAGCCTTGTTTTTATGTGTCAAGAGATGCAATTTCTAAAGTTTTTGATTTGCCTGGGATTTACGAATATCCAATTATTCTTGAGGACTTGTTGAAGGAATACTGAAGGTTAGACACCACCTATACAAGATGGAGGCTGCCTCTTCATATACTTAGTCCTGATGCACCATTGGAGGTAGAGAAAGTAGTTTCCTTTCATGTGAATTTGTTCAAAGGTTACTTTAAGTATACCTATTACTCAGTTGGCCATGTCCTAGGGTTGAACACCCCATATTTCATGATGATTTAATCTATGGTCATTGCAACAAATGTTTAGAGCCTGAATGCCAAATAATTTGACTATGTTACATTTATAGCAAGACAACTTGATATAGGGCTCACTGCCATCAAGAAGGATTCTTCCAAAATCTACTTCCCCCATTATTCTTTGCTAATGCATATGGTGTTATTCTATGGTCAAGAGCTTGGTCTGTGGCCTGAGGAGATGAGAATAAAGCAATTTGATGATGACAATCAACCTTTGCCAGTCCAATTATGGAATTCGACATGGGATTGCAGATTTGTGAGATCTAGTTATATTCATTTTGAAGAGTTCTTTGTAAAAATTTTATACATGTTTTGTGATCACCCATGGAATTTTGCACTTTCAAAAGAAGTTAAGAAATTTTTGAGGCCTGTATACTTTGGGGTACCTGAGACAATTCAAAATAATTGGGGCGACTGGTACTATTTTTATGATGTAATAATAATTAGAGTCTATGGCTTTGAGGAATCTCCACTTCTATTGCCCAAGACAGTGCCTAACATAGTTGCATATTTGGAAATCGTTAGGTAGATGGGAGTTTCAAATCACATGCATTTGAGTTCACATGACAAGCAAGACTTTATGGCTATAACTTTATGTGTTGGAGAATTCACTATTACTAGGAAAGAAGGTCAAGAGCTCACATGGCATAAACTAGCCCATTTCAACTTAAATTTGGGAGTACCAAGGAGAGGCTTTGACCCTGAAGGATATATTCATTCAACAAAAAGGAAAAAAAAACTTGGTGAATATATGCACATCCCATATATAAGGGATGACTTGATAAGAAATGCGAATAAGGAGGAGGCCTAATTGGCCATTGATAAACATAATAGAGAAATGGAGCTAAGGGTGAGAGAGATGCATACAATTGATGTATCATCTTCCAACGATGAGGGATCATCATAAGGAGATGAGATTTTGTTTGGCAACTCTCCAAGATGTTGATTGAAGAGAAAGTGTCCCCGGTTAGGGATCCAGATGAAGAAGTGTCCATAGAAGAGGATCCAAGGCAATTGACTTGTAAGGATTTCAAGTCTGATGATAGTTTTGTAAAGTCTTCTGAATTTAAATCTTTCTTGTATAAAATAAAAGGTAAATCAGTTAGGGATAGTGCTGGAGAGGTGAATGCCTCTAATGAAAACTAGTTATTGATTTCTTTCAGAAGTGAAGCAGAACATGAAATGAATCAAATGACTCCTGAGAGAGGGAGGAAATTACTTGAATATGCAAGATCTTAATCTTTCCTGGATGGGATCTGAATTCAACTTTGATATTTGATAGTTTTCTCCATGATATTGATGCAAAACATAAGTTGTTTCCAGAAGGTGTGACCCAATTGTACATGGGGTTTGTGTACAACCCAGATGAGCACTCTATGTTGATTTGGTCTTTATATCCTCCACAAATAAGACCCATGGTGATTGACACATAGAAGGAATTTTGGCACATAATGACTATGAAGGTTGGAGAAACAGATCTTGTAGTTACAGCTGATTTGGGAGTGAATATTGCCAAATTTAATAAGGCACATATTCAATTGTTGCTAAGAGAAAACGAGTCTACCAAACTTGAGAACATTAGACTAAATAAAGATATTGATCATTTGAGAGAAATGTTGAAACAAAAAGAGCCACAAAAACTATTGACACAAGGTGAAAGCTTGTAGCCTCAAACCAAAGCTGGAAAATTGAAAGAAGAGAATCTTCAGCTCCAAGCCCAGTTGAGAAATGTCAAGAATGAAACTCTATTTGTACTCATACAAAAGAGGTTCACAAATTTAATGGTATGGATGGATAATAATAGGATATGTACTTTAATATTGAGACTTTCATCAAGGAGCACGAGAGATTGGATGAGTGACTGCTTGAATGACTTAATGAGATTCAAGGCAAAGATGAAGCAGACCCTGAGGCTATGCAAAATTGTGAACAACTGATAAAAATTCATAAAAAATATCTGAAGGCTCTGAAATATGAGGGTGCTGATTTCTTTGGTTGTGGATCAAACGACATTTCTCCTTTTCTTAATGAATATGGAGATCAGAAGGAGAAAGTGGAATGGATTGGATAATGCCAACAGGTGCTCAAGGATGCAATAAAAGCTACCAAAGATGAGGACACTGACAAAGTGGCAAAATACATGGAGGGCATGGTGCTGATGGAGGTGGAGGCACAAGACACAGTTCATGACCGTGATACTCATTTCAGTGAGAAATACTTGGCACACTTAACCAAAGTACATTTGTGCCTAACTAGATGATAACTACTTTTGTTTAAAGATTGATGTTTTAATTTGTTTCCAAAATACTTTAAAAGGATGTAACCCTATGATGTGTTATAAATACTTGATGTAATAATTTACAAAGGACAACTTGATTTATATTTTTAATCTTTTACAAGTTTTTAGAAGTTTAAGTTTCAAGCAGTTCTCATGTTCCAAGAACAAGACTCTTATTTTCAAAAGTAGTATACAAAAGTCAATTTCCTTATTTTCAAATGGTGTTGTGGATGTTTTCATTTTAAAATCAATTCTCTGTTGCTATTATCTACAATTGATAATTGTTGCTTTAAATCTCTATGTGAAGAAATTATATATGTTGTTACATGGTTGGAATATCAGAATACATATGGCATAAAAATTAAAAAACATCATGAATTAATTGTGTAACCATAGAAGTCAAATATAATTCTATGTAGAAATCAATATCAAATAGATAATATAATCACATAACTCATACATTTCAATTTCATTGATCTTCTTCTTCATCCAACTCTTTTTCTGTATCATCTAATCCGAATTCGACATTGTAAAGATTGGTCATCACCATCATCATCATCATCATCATCATCATCATCGTCATCATCATCATCATCATCATCATCATCATCATCATCATCATCATCATCATCATCATCATCATCGTCATTGATATCAGTTTCGATAATGTCATCGTCCACATGGATATCATCTTCATGAACATTAAATCCTACATCATCATGATCTAGTTCCTCTTATTTGACATCTTCCTTGTGCACATCATCAACTAGTTGTTGATCTTAATCATCATCTACATCATCTTCTAGTTCTTCAGTATCTTCTTCTTCCATTGCATTATACTTTACCGACCTTCCTCTTGGATCATGTCTAATAAAAAATGACCAAACCGATTTACCTAGAATTTTTGAGTAAAATACCTTCTCACATTGGCTTGGAAGAACATAGGGCTCATTTCCAGCTCGCTTGAACGACCTTGTATTAACCATGGTAAATCTATTATCATGTTCAATAACAGTTCTCTCAGGATCATTTTCATTCAATCGTAGCCTGTACCATTGGACGATGAACATTAATAATTTGAAGGACTTAAAGTCACACTCAAGTATATCATCCAAAATCTCATAGTATCAATTTTCCAGAGACTTCTAGATGTATGTCGCTTTTGGATGAAATATTAGTCACCTGAAAGACTGCTGTTATCCTCGAATCATAAGTTTTCTTCGTGTCATCCAACTTTTTGATTCAAAATTTATGACCATTTCACCACATAGCCTTGTGGTGTTTCACCTGCAATATGTCAAACATGTAAACATTATTGCATTGTCAAATGATAAACATATTTATTCTTTTCTGAATCTATGCAAAGAAAAAAACTCAACATATATATACATCAATAGTATAATTGAAAATAATTAAATAATATGGGTGATTAATATATTTATAGGTACTTGTTTATCTCTTAAACCATATGCTAAATCAATTTCCCTTGGTGTAACATTGGAATCTCCATTGCGACGAGCTTCTTTAACCAATGAAGACAGACATTCCCATTTTAATGTGTGACCAAATTGTTGACATCATTCAATCCATACCATCATCCAATCAAGATTGTTTGTGACGTACAAATGTAGTGCATCCCACTGTCGACCAACTATATAAAAAAATTTGAAATTCATAAACAACGTATAATTAGTTAATTACCACGGTATACGACCTTAATTTATAATTGATGTATATTGAATATTAATAATTAAATAAGTAAAATATACATAAAAACCCAAATGTAAAATGTATTCTAATTAATCTCCATGACCATCTTATAATTACCTCTCACTTTCCTCAATCTACCTTTCCCCATTAGGTACTCCCCTTCGAATTTGTTAATGGAGTTGGGATCCCAAATGCGATCTACATGGAACTTTGCTGCAAAATTAGGAAGATATTCAGTAATGTACACCAGGGATTGATATATCATATATCCCTCCACCATAGAACCCTCAAGATGTTCTCTTTGTCTAACCAAAGCCTTCAAAAATTTCAAGTGCCTCTCAACCATCCACATTGACCTTGTTTGTACATGGAGCAGTCACCGGTTAGGAGGGACCTCAAAGAGATCAGTCCAGACCGATCGGCAAGAGTAAACACAATGGAAACACAAAGACATGATGGAGGCAATGCAAAACAGATTGAATTATAACATGAAAATTGATTACAACCAACCGATAACAAATGGGTTACAGAAATTGGCTCACAGGCCTGCTAAAATATGCTCAAAATACAGAGTAGGTCACAACCGGGACCTCAAATCTTAAGATCTATCTTCTATGCTCAGTGTAACTTCTTTATTACATTCTAATTCTCTATTACAATGATTTATACAATCCAAGGGGATCTGGTTGGCCCAAAAGAGATCAAAACCCGTAGAACAAGACCTAACATGCAAAACCAACAAGGTCGGCCTCCGCCAAATAAATTCCTCCAGAAAATATAAAGGATGAAGTGTAGATGATGAGAAAAGGTCAGCCACATTCCAAGGAACATTGAAATCAACACTTAGGGCTCTGCAAGCTATGGAAGGGATCTGGTAGATCACCAATGCAAATAGGTCCAGGTAACCGGTAACAGGAAACTGTCACTGAAACTGGTAGTGATAACTTGCCGGAAAATGATCCAAATGCTCCACAATTTGGGAATAAGGAAGATGATCAAGTCTTCAAGCAAAATTCAACTTCATAGGATCCGGTGAGCCAAATCCGGGACACACAGAAAAAAATGTTGAAACTGCAAATAGAAAGCAACAAAAAGGAAATATATTTGTTTGATGCAAGATTGCTATGAATCGAGGATGCTCCTGCATTAGACATCTGGGGTTGTTGAAAAAGTGAGTCTCTCACTTTGTTGGGGTTAGTGGAAAACCAAGGCGGTCTACCTCTACCTAAGACATCCAAGATGAATCTTCAATTAGTCTATCCTTCCACTTCACAAGATACTCCTTATACTGACCGCTCCATGTACTACGCCCAATCCTACTGTCCAAAATGTCTTCAATTAGATCCGGTTCCTTCCAGGGTAACTATTTCTCCATGTCTGCAATATTATCCTCACTGGATTCTGGTTCATGATACTCATGAAGATCTGTAATATTAAACACAGGTGAAACACTTAGACTATCGGATAACTCCACTTCATATGCATTCCCAGAACTAAACTTTCTTAAAATATTGCAAGGTCTAAACTTTCTCATCTGCAATTTTTTATAAGTTCCAACCGGTAATCTTTTTTTTCTCAGATACACCATCACTTCATTGCCAAATTCAAATTCCTTATGTCTCCTCTTCTCATCTTCCTTCTCCTTATACATGCTATTAATGTCCTCCAAATGTTTCTTAACTTGAATATGTAAGTCCTTCATGTGATTTACAAATTCTTTTGCTTCTGAACTTCTCTGGTCTTCACTGCTAATATCTCTTAATTCTGATATACCTCTAGGATGCACTCTGGTAACAATCTCAAAAGGTGTCCTTCTGGTACTCCTATTTACTGAATTGTTGTAGGAAAACTTTGCTTATGCAAGAATCAAATGCCAACTTTTGATTTTATCTCCAACAAATTTCCCAAGCTCTGGTTAACTACTTATGTGTGTCCATCAGTCTATGAATGAAAAGTAGAACTGAACTTCAAATCTATCTTCATCATTTTCCAAAGTGTTCTCCAATAATAGCCAGCAAACTTAGTGTCTCTGTCTAAAACTATGCTCTTAGGTGATCCATGCAATCTCACTACTTCCTTGAAAAATAAGTCTGCTACATGTAATGCATCTGATGTCTTCTTACAAGGTATGAAATGAGCCATCTTCGAGAATCTATCCACTACCACAAATATAGAATCATTCCCTCTTGGTGTTTTAGGTAATCCAAGTATGAAATCCATGCCTATATCCTCCCAAGGTCTTATTGGTACTGTCAAAGGTTTATACAATCCCATATTTTGACTACTATTCTTTGCAACTTGACAAACTTTACAACTTTGCACATATTTCGTAGCATCCTTATGAATCTAGGGCCAAAAGTAATGCTCACTCACCAATGCTACCTTTTTTTCAATACCAAAATGTCCGGCTAATCCTCCACTATGTTTCTCCTTTATTAGATTCTCCCTCATAGAACTCTTAGGTATGCATAACTAAACTCCCCTGAATAACATCCCATCCTAAATGAAGTAATCCAACAACTTGCTTCTATCTATCGTAACCGGTTCTCTACATGCTCTCCAAGGTTCTACAAAATCTGGGTCATCATCATACAAGGTATTCAATTCCTTAAATCCTAATACTGTCACTCTCATCTTTGTCAACAAATTCCTTCTCCTACTCAATGCATCAACAACTTTGTGAGATTTCCCACTTCTATGTTTCAATACAAAGGTACAACTCTGCAAAAATTCTACCCATCTCATATGTCTCTGATTCAACTTACTCTGACTACTCAAATACTGCAAGGCTTGATGATTTGTATACAATGAAAACTCCTTAGGCAATAGGTAATGTCTCCACTTCTTCAAGGCTTGAACTATGACATAAAAATCCTGATCATACATTGAATATCTCATCTGGGAATCATTCAATTTCTCACTGAAATAAGCTATTTCTCTCCCTTCCTCACTCAAGAATTCTCCTATTGCTATTCCACTTTCATCACAATCCACTTGAAATACTTTATTGAAATCCAGTAAAGCTAACACAGGCTGCTTAGTCACTTTCTTTTCAGCAACTCAAAACTTTTGTTTGCTCTGGTGGTCCACTTGAATTCCTTTTGATCTCCCCTCATGGTGTTAGTCATAGGGTTACAAACTAAACAGAAATTTCTGATGAACTTCCTGTAGAAACTAGCCAATCCATGGAATGATCTTACTTCTCTAATGCTTTTCAGTGTGGGACACTCAAAAATTGCTTTTACTTTCTCAGGGTCCATCTTCAAACCATCCTTAGATATCACAAATCCCAAATAGAGTAACTCATCTTTCATGAAGGTACACTTCTTAAGATTTATCAACAACTTTTCCTCTCTCAACATCTGCAAAACTTGTCTCAAATGCAACAAATGCTCCTCTTTTGTCTTACTGAAAATCAGAATGTCATCCAAATATAAAATAAAAAACTTATCCAATAATTTCTTCAATATCTCATTCATCAGTCTCATGAAAGTACTCGATGCATTAGTTAACCCAAAACGTATCACCAACCATTCATACAGTCCTTCATTTGTCTTGAATGTTTTCTTCCACTCATCTCCTTCTCTGATCCTGATCTTATGATATCCATTGTTCAAATCTATCTTTGTAAAGTATTTGGCTCCACTCAAATTGCCCATTATGTCATCCATCCTAGGCAAAGGAAACTGACATTTCACTGTGATTTTGTTTATTGCTCTGGAATCGGTACACATTCTCCACTCTCCATTCTTCTTAGGTGGTACTATTTCTCGTAGTGCACAAGGGCTCAAAATTTCTCTGATCAAACATTTCTTCAACATATCTTGCACTTGTCTATTCAGTTGTTCATTCTCTATCGGTGTCATCCAGTGTGTAGCTTTGTTAGGTAAACTAGCTCTAAGAACCAAGTCCGTGCAATGACTGATACTTATAGGTGGAAATCCATCAAATAAATTATTTGAAATGATATCTTCATATTCTGTCAGCAAATATTTTATCTCTTCTGGTTTTTCCTCTTTATGCTCCAGATTCTTAGTCTTCCTAGGAACTAAGGAAAAACACACATTCTCATGTCTCAATCCATCTAGGAATTTCCTTCCATCTACCAAAAATATTCTAGCATTTGTATCGACTTCACTCTTCAAAGGTTCCTCCAAGGGAAACAAGGTTTGTTGCATCCCATTGGTTATAATAGTGTATGTATTCTTCCTCCCATCATGTATTTCCTATCTATCAAACTACCAAGGTCTACCCAACAAAAGATGACAAAAATCCATAGGTAAAATATCACACAAGACTTCATCATGATAATTCCCAATTTTCAATTTCACCAAACATTTGTCACTTACTAACAACTTATGTTCATCCTGAATTCATGCTATCTGATAAGGCTTAGGGTGTTTCAATCTCTCCAAATTCAACTTATTCACCATCTCTTAAGATTAGCTGAACTACCATTATCAATAACAACTTTACAACACTTACCAGATACCTTACATCTGGTCTTGAACAAATTCTTCCTCTGCAAGGGCTCTTCATCTCTCTGGATATGACACAAAGCTCTCCTCATCATCAACAGTTCTCCATCTTTTGGTTTATTATATGATCCGGTGGGGTTTTCTTCCACCACTGCTGCTCTTCCAGTATTCTCTACCTTCTTACACTCAAAAGAGCGATGTCCCTCTCCTCCACACTTTAAGCAAGTTCCTCTAAATGTTCTCTTATCGTGTCTTCCAAAATTCTCATTCCGGTAGCCATCCGGTTCTCTCCTCCGATAGAAATTTATATCACCTTTCTGGTATGAATTACCTTCTTTGTTTACTTCCTTGCCCTTGATCTGATCTGTACATGTTACTATACCTCTAGTATATCCTCTTCCTACTTGAAATCTTCCTCCAAAAAACCTTCCACCTTTTCCTCTCTGCCTCCGCTCATGTCTTTTGTTTAGCTTTTCTTTTGCCTTCAGGACATACTGGTAAGCCTCTTCAACACTTTGTAATTTGATGAAACTGAGTTGATCTTGTATAAACACTCGCAATCCATTCAAATATATTGCAACTTGTTCAACTTCATCATCAACATGTCTTGATCTAATATTCAACTTGTAAAATGCTTCGGTGTACTCCTTCACACTAGATTCCTTCTATCTCATATTCTGCAACTTCCAGAATAGATTCACTTGATAATCAGCTGGCATAAATTCGATCCCATGTCTTGATCTTCTCTTTACCTCTTCTCTATCTATCAACCTACAAATTCTCCCACCAAAGAGATGCATGACATTTCAATCAGGTACAGGCATACTTCACCTTCCTTTCTTCTGCAGTGTTTTCAAAATCAAAATATTTCTCCATCTCCGAGATCCAATCCATCACTTCATCTAAATCCAAATTTCTATCATATTATAGTGGGGTAAAATGAGGTTTAGTATTCTCCCTACTCAAAACCCTCGAAAACCTTTCCTCATCTGGATCAATTGCCAGTTGGTTTACTTGTTCTGCCAGGGCTTCTTCTCCTTCATCTTCACTTATATCTTCAATGTGTAGGTCTCTTCTTTGGGCTGTCTCCACGGCTCCCAATCGGGATGCTATTCCTTGCAACATTTTCATGCGCTCCACCATTCCTTGTTCCTCTCCACACCATCTTTATGCCAATCCTCTATATCTGCAAGTCAGATCCACAGTCCGCCACCCTACAAGAAAATTCTTAGGACAATGCAACCTTCGAAATGAAAACTCGCTCTGATACTACTTGGAGCAGTCACTGGTTAGGAGGGACCTCAAAGAGATTAGTCCAGACTAGTCAAAAAGAGTAAACACAATGGAAACACAAAGACATGATGGAGGTAATGGAGAATAGGTTGAATAATAAGATGAAATTTGATTACAACCAATTGGTAACAATCGGGTTACAAAAACCGGCTCACAGGCCTGCTAAAATATGCTGAAAATACAGAATAGGTCACAACCGAGACCTGAAATCTTAAGATCTATCTTCTATGCTTAGTCTAACTTCTTTATTACATTTTAATGGTCTATTACAATGATTTATATGATCCAAGGGGATCCAGTCGGCCCAAAAGAGATTAAAACCCGAAGAACAAGACCTAACGTGCAAAACCAACAAGGTTGGCCTCCGCCAAAGAAATTCCTTTGGAAAATATAAAGGATGAAGTGTAGATGATAGGAAAAGGTCGACCACATGCCAAGGAACATCAGAATCAATGCTCAAGGCTCCGCAAGCTACAGAAGGGATCTGGTAGATCAGCAATGCAAATAGGTCTAGCCAACTGGTAACAGGAAATTGTCAACTGGTACAGGAAACTGTCACAAAAACCAGTAGTGATAACTTGCCAAAAAATGATCCAAATGGTCCATGGTTTGGGAATAAGGAAGATGATCAATTCTTCAAGAAAAATCCAACTTCAAAGGATTCGGTGAGCCAAATTCGGGACACACAAAACTTCATGCTGAAACTGCAAACATAAAGCAAAAAAGAAAGGAAATATTTTTGGTTGATGCAATATTTCTATGAATCGGGGATGCTCTTGCATTAGTATAGGTCCACATAATTCAATCTCCTCAACTTAGTGTATGAGGTAGTGTTCTTGTGCATTGAAAAATGTTGAAGGTACACTTTTGCATTTCACACATTAGACAAGGAATTTTTCTCTTCAAAAAATTTATATCTTCTTTATGGATTTATTTATATGACAACCATCTACAAGTTATTCAAGACACAAATATATTAATGAGATTTAACAAAAATATTCAATATATTACATAACAAGTAAAATAAATGGCAAATATAAGATGTATACAACGAATTGAACAAATGTTGCTACTTATCTCATATATTTTCTAAGATCATATATAACTTGCTTGACATTGTTATCGAAGTTGTCTGGGAGAGATAGAGGTAGAATGTACTGCAACAATTATAAAATGATATTTTCATTGTTTTCCCAAAACTAGTAAACATAATACACTGAAAATCACACACAGTACACAAATATATATATAATATACCAAAATAATTACCTTAATGAAGGTATGTCAATCATGCATTTTCATCCTTGATCCAAATTCACCTTTCTTTGTTATGATATTGTTTATCTTCATTGCAAATCCTGTAGGAAATCAAATTTTTTGTATGACTTCTTTTATTACATTGCTTTGTTGCTCTGTTAATAACCAAGGAAGAGCGCTTATATTAATTTGGTCTCCATCGCTATTTAATTGAATGACATTTTTTATTGCATGATTGGATTCCTAAATGTCACTACAAATTTTCATAATTTTCTCTGTCACGCCTTCCATCCAATATTTTCCATAACATTTCCATTATATTCTTTCTGATATGTATTGTATCAAACAAATGAACAATTTGTAGCTCATAGTAGGGAAACCTACTAAATTTTCTATGATAACTTTTTCAGTCCCTATGGAAGCCAACCACTAATGCCTTGACGGTCTAGTTTGAAGCATATAAGTTAAACAAATTAATGACAATCATTCCCAATTACAACATGAGTAAACAAAACACAATATAAAAATATAAATTCCAAACATATCATATATGATAGATAAACAATTTGATCTAATGTATAATCTTGATGATTAATTCTATTATATTCCAAATTCCATAGGCGAGGTGTCATTCTTTGTGGTTTTGATGTAGTCTCTTCTTTCCCATTGAAAAGATGTTTTTCAGTAGTTCGATACTTATGATTTCTGTGGAGAAGTGCCTATACTCATCAAACACCTGCTTTCCTAAACTTGTTGAATGAAGAGATTTCATCTTTGGACCACAAACGGGACATGCAAATTTTCCTAAAATTATATATAATATCTACTTCATAAAATTAAATATCATTAAAGTGCATTCAAACGTTATAACATACCATAAAAATGTGTTAGCCCTGGGGCATCATGAATTGTCTATACAAGCATTGCATGGAATTGAAATTGTCTTTGTCCTATTGGTCTTGAGACGTCAATTATAGTGATGCAATTCCATAAATTTAGTAACTTGTCGATAAGAGGCTTGATATATACATTTATATCGTTAACTTGGTACTTACCTAGTTGAATGAAGATAAACATTGCATAATTGTTATAACTATTTTACTACAATATATATAAATTAATGTACATGACCATTAAATAAAAAAATTATAAATCATTATGCAACAAATAAGATGCTACTATGTTAAAGAAAATTGATGTAAATAAATACTCGGAACAATCATTGCCAACATTATGTGCTCCCTCTTTATTTACTTCTATGGAGGAATGTTATTGTTGATAACAAAAATAGGCCACACCAAGTAAATAGATCTGAGCTCTCCAAATGGATTTACACCGTCCACTACCAATGAAAGCTTGTGATTATGAGGTTCTTCTTAAGTATGGTCATTTTTCCTCCATGTCCCTAAATGGAGAACCATCCGCATGCATTCAAAGAATGTCATCTCCACTTCTATTCCATGCATGGTAATCCATAAATTGCGCTAAGGTTTCACACCTACATAATCGTTGCATACGTGGAATAATTGTAATATAACAAAGAACCTTGCGAGGTACCTTTTTTGTTAGTTGATCTAATCGATATCTATTGATATGACATTTTGGGCATTCTGTTGCAAATTCATGTTGTTTATGATATATAATATGATCATTGGGACATGCATCTATTGCTTGATACTCCATTCCAACATCTTTCATAATAGAAAATAAATCTTTTTATGAGCAAGGTAAAATATTTGATTGTGGTAACAAAAAATCACCTATCAAAATACAACCAAAAAATAATTTGTTAATATAAAGAATATTAATGTTACATATTTCATCCTTTATTTACTAGTGATGAACTAACAACAAAAATAGATGAAAAAAGATGACATATATGACATACCTTAACATCTGTGAGATTTTTACATTGGATAAACCATTCATAAATTTCAAGTTCAACACCAACAATACAACAGAGAGAAGAGTTATTTTAGAGCCTTCATAAAGGGGCTCATATGCCTTCTCAAGTACAGGTAAATCGTGAACATCATCAAAGTCCTTTAGATCATCATGATTAGCTGCACCACTAAATGTGTCATGGATCAATGTATTTGTACCATCATCTTCAACTGTGTTTTTTGATGCATGATCATGTTCTTCCATAGGATCATGTTCTTCATCTTTGATATTCACAACACCATGTTCCTCCGCTTGCAAAACCACAATCTCTGGACCAGATAATCCATATCATGTGCCCTAGGGAACCTGACCTTTATAATAATGATCGACACAAATAAACCATGATCATGATCAAGTGATTTTTTGTATATATAAAAATGTTAAAATATAAACATTTACAAATTCAATCAATATAAAGACATATAATGAACATCTTACCAATGGACGATAATCATGCCCTCCTTCAACGTGACCATGTTACCTACAATGTTTCTTAATTGTTATGATTAAAAGTCTTCTCGTCTTTAAGCCCTTGCAATTATTGCAAGGATAATAACATTTCCCATCACCCTTTCTTTTCAATCTAGCCCACAATCTAGCAATTGTCTCTTCATTTTGTTATGAAATAATATTATCTGACATGATTTTTGTTTACCAAGCTCCCAAGTATATGCAAATTTGATTACAATGGATCAAGTTGAATAGTCAGCCACATAAGTGCATACATTTAATTTTATAGGAGGTAAAAGACCCTCAAAGGTCAAAATCCCCTAATAAGGGTCCAGAGTCCCAAAGGATCCCCAACCCCTATTTTGAGCAACAACTCAGATGAATTAAAATGAAGACCATTTTTTTGTTACAATGAAGATACCTTGTTACAAATAATATTTTGTAACTCTCGGTTGTACTCTACATCTCTCCCTCTTTCTACATTCTTTGTTATCAACTCTTTTCTCTAAACTCTTCACTTTCCTCTATTTTCTATTCATTGCTCTATACACCATGCTATGCATGCATTCAATGTTCTTCTTCTCTTTCCCAACTCTCTATTCTCTTCTTCTGTCTCTGCTCCAACCTCTAAAACACTTCCACTTTATGCTCTACCAATTCTACTCTCATCATTAATTATATTACCAAATTTACTTTTTGGGAGACTCTTCCTTTATATCATAAAACTTCCACTAATTCCTGAGTTAATTTTTACTTCTCTGGATGTAAAAGGATTCAAGATATTCCATCTACCCTGTAGAGTGATAGTCACCAACATTAATTGACACACCTCCTTCTTTTGGTTGAAATCTCTATGCTCAGATACGACTAGGCTTCCAACTACCATTAATTCTAGTATATTCATGCAACGATTCTCTATAGGCAATAAATCTCTTTCTTAGACAAAAATTAATAATTTCATTTGTGCTTTACTTGCCACATCCCCAAGATCTTCTTTTCCATTAATTCTACCTAAGTGAAAATCCCCTACTAAGGGTCCAGAATCCCCTACATGGGTGTTAGTTATAAATGCTTTTTGACAAGAATTAGCCGCATTGGGTTCCAATTATAGATAACTTGTCAAAATCAATTTTATTTATCAAAGAACATTGGTTAGAACCCCAATAAATACTAACCATATACCCATCGACCTAGAAGTTAAAGGGAATGTTGAAATAGCGATGAAAATCATGGAGCGTCGCAAGATCAACAAACGTTGGGCAAAAATGAAAAAAAAATGAAAATTTCGTACAGGTACCCGATGGTACAAATAATTATTCGACTTTCGTCAGAATGTTTCATCGGAATTTGCAGTGAAATGAGTTAGTGACCTGTTGAAGTGTATTGGAACCTACAAGGAAGTCATCAAAGGTTGTAGCCCTAGGGAGGTGTTACCCCTTTCTCTTTGTTCTAACTATTTCCTTCTCCATCCACATCAGCTGCCACATAAGCTCTATGAATGAAAGTCATGGAAGGAATATTATTGGCAGATTGTGTGGTGGCTGGAAGCATCCATAAACCATGATTATTGTGCAATCTGCATAGAAGAAAAAATCACCAAAATTATGGGAGAAGGCCCCCTCTGGGTATTCAGTGTTCTTTGCCCCGAAATATTTCATTCTTAGAACTTTGGCAATATGCACAGGGAGCCTTGGCATCCTAACCCCCATCATTTCTAAGACCTTCATTACAAAATGATCACAAGAAGCTTTGCAATGCGTAAATCTAGACCCTTTGTCCCAGACTTGGGTCCACCTCTGAACTGACCATCTCTCTCCTATCCTCGGATCAAACTTCTTTATCTATAGTGCATCATCCCACTCTATCCTATTTTGAAAAAGAATCATGTGGAGTATCAAAGAATAATGCTTGAATGTTAAATTTTCTTTTAGATCTCTGGCCACTAACAAATCCTCATGCAACTTGTCTTCAATATATGTGATAAAATAATATAGTTGACTTGTTTCAAGGAATTGCATTCTCATTTCCATAACCATAAAGTCTACTGGCATCTAGGTAAGCCCACATTCCTCCCCTAACACCTAGTATAGAGCATAGTAAGTTCTTACAAAATAATCCTCAAAATTATTTAGCTCAAAGGGCTCCCTCTCAGAGTCAAAAAGGTAACTTTTTGATCCTTTTAACATATTTTTCATATAAAGGGCCAAAATATTTCCCCTATAGAGCTTTTTTTTAGATGTGTACTCTACTTCCAACCTATTCTTATTGATCTTGGTGAGGGCAATTTTATCTAGATCAAAACATTTTTCTATAGCATCTATGGAGATATCCAAAAGAATGTGGCCACTTGTTGTCATCACAATTATACTCTTTGGATGATAGTGCTTTTCCAATTCCTTGATCAATAGTGGCTCAACAAAAGCATTGGGAACTACTAACTTTACCAAATTAATGTTCCAAGGATTGGATACTAGAGCAACCTTGTCCCTATTCCCATAGAAAAATTGGAAAATATCCCACCCTTTTTCAATGGTATGGGCATCCCCGCATTGGGAACTTTTGTTTCCAAAATTTTCTATGAAATTATCCATCATGGCTGACCCCTTTAACATTTCTAAAATATCTTGGCTAAGACTTTGGGGTTCCTTCTTCTTCTTCTTCTTCTTCTTCTCTTTAGCTTCCATTTTCTCTGCTAATTCCTTGACAATCTCCTCAGGAGTCTTAGCTGAGACAGATGAGGATGGAGTTTCTTCTGTTTGCTCCTATTGAGCCTCCGATGGGTTCTCAATAGCAAAAGGTGCACGCTCTATCTTAGTGGTCTACCCTGATTTTGTTGATGTTGACGGTGTGACTTTCTTTGTGGGATCCCTTCTTGTTTTGGGCTTGGGAGACTCTTCTTGAGGGTTAGACCCCTCTTCTTGTGGATTTTTTGTAGCTGAGGCAGTCAGTGCAGATGGTTCTTTTGAAATAACCTTCCTTCTCTTAGGAGTGGGATTTCTAGCTTTTGGATAAGGATTGGGCTCGACCGAATGTTCAATGTCAGAAGGGACTACAATGACATTCTTGACTGGTCTCTTTCTTTTTGGTTTAGCAACTTCTTGTAGTGGTGGTGCGCTTGACTCACCATCTTGGGAAGCTAGACAACAACTAGAGGGTTTTTCCCTTTTGTGGGTTTGTCTGTAATAGCTTGGACAGGCGGAACAACTGATAAGGGAATTGCATGGATAATCTCAGGGTGGGTGGAGCTTGTTTCTACTTGGGGAGCTTCTTGGGAAGTAGTGGGGGTGGTTTTCTCAACTGGAGAGGCCATTGCTTCATCTAGAAAAACAAACTTTAAAAGAAACCCTACACAGATAGACTCTCCCTCTAAACCAAGGACAAAATTATCAAATTCACATAGAGATACTTCTAATCTTCCTACAAAAGCAAAGAGGACTTGAGAATTTGACTTACTGATTTGGACGCAAATGGGTGTTGTTGAAAACTCTGGAGATGCTCTGATTGCTTTGGTTTGCCTTGTTTCTCAATGCTTCTCTCTTCAATCACAGGGTGAGGAATTATGCTTCGAATTTTGCTTTTATTTCTTGTAGATGAAACACTATTACTTCATATGTCCAAGCTTCGGCTGGTTGGTGGCCTTAGAGATTCAAATGCTACCATTGATCTTCAAATGAGTGGTCCAGATCTTGGATTGACAGACATGGATGCTGACATGGCCCCCCTCTCTAATTATTCCGCCACCTTTGAAAATATGTTGATGATTCAAATCTTTAATTTTGTCATCCTTAAGAAAATATTACACATGCGGGATACTAGGGCCCTTGTATTTCTTTGTCGCTCAATGTGCCCTCTGCCTTGCCCTGGAATAATGGGAAATATTATCTCTTTGGTATGCAATCATCCAACACCACTATTGTTTTATCAATGTTTACCTCGTGGGATAGTGGAGCCTCATTGTTTCTTATTACTTCACTTCCCCGCAATGTCCCCTCTTTGCTGCTAAGACACCTATGAGATGGCAGAGAAAGTAAAACACTTGCCCCACTACCTCACACAACTTTTCTTGATGATCCTTTGGTTCTTTAGGAAACTCCTTTCTAAACCTTTGACGACTTTGTGCTTTCCCGCACTCATGCCCTTCTTGTTTATTTTCTTTGTAGCGCTTATGCATTCATCACTGCGGGATAGCGGGGTCCTATGGTTCTTCGATCGCCTTCTCTCCTCGCAACATCGTTTCCTTGCTATTAGTTCACCCTTAGGATAGTGGGGACAACAAAATTATTATCCTGCTATCCCACACAACTTTTACCTTATCTCTTATTGTCTTTTCCATGTGTTTTCTCACTATTTCTCCTCCTGAGGGATAGCGGGTCCTATTTCTTCATGTGCCAGGGTCATCCCGCAAGGTTCTAATTACATTATTCTTAGCACAATGGTATGGCGAGCTTTTCACTTTGTTTCTTCAATGCATCTTCCTTTTGTCACACAATACATTTCCTTTGTCCATTAGGTCCTTGCACAAAAGTCTTTGTCTTCTCTTGATTTCTCCCACTATCCCACACTAGCCTTAGCGTGATTCAAATTCTCTTGCAGGGTAACAGTTACCTTTTTCCTTCTTTAGTTCTCATTATCTCGTGGGGGCCATTACTTTATTTCCTCAAGTTTCTCCAGTCATTATTGTATCTCGATGTCCCATAGTGGGATTTTCCTTCTTGATAGCACATCACGGGGTAGCAGGGCTTCATATTACTTAGTACTCGCTATGTCGCGCAATCACTTCCTGCCTCTTGTACTGCCTGTGGGAATTTATTTTCTTAGCTTCAATGCTCATCCCGCTATCTTGCATGCCAAATCTATCCATATTAAACACTGCGTGTGATAAAAATTTCTTTGGTAAATGTGCCCCTACCATCCGCTGCCTGCTAAAGACTCCTAATAGATGGCTTGCGGGGTAGGAACAAAGGGTTCCTAAACAACGATCCCGGTATCCCGCAGTGACCTGGAGTACAAAGGCGGACTTAAGTGAAATCATTTATCATGTGATCATTTACTGAGAGTAAAAGGTGTCATAGCATAGGTATAGGCCACATAGACCTTATAACATGGTATTTTGACGCAAGAATTAGGATCATTTGAAAAATTAAATGCGACTGATAGAAAAGGTGAATCCTAGCATGCAAGGCCAGTAAACATATGACTAACAACCCTCTCGAGGATAACTTAAGATATAGAGATCGACTATTCATGGTCAATGAAGAATTAGAACAAAGCCGATAATAAAACATAGGCTACTTAGAAAAAATAAAACGCTCCTAAAACCCTTGCAATTAAGACATTTTAGGAGCACAAAAGTCAATATTTGTAGCAAAATTTAGTACACCCAACAATGGCTCTGGTTGGGGAATTTTGATTCATAGGATCAAAGCAAGGATTTAGATATGTGGGAGAGTAGACCACTTCAAAAAATAAAGGAAATATTTACAGAATCCTAACATATGTACAAATCCTAACAATTGTGCATAGAAGAAGATTTAAGCAAAGAAATTCATTAAGAACTGTCCATGCACTAGCAGTTCTTGCACTTCACCATTCATATTTTCAAGGAAATAAGAATCCTCACCATTCTTCTCTATAATGACATATGGACCAAGACACAAAGCCTCAAACTTACCATGTTTTCCTTTGTCTTGACCTCATGCATTCCATACCAAAACCAAATCATCTACCTCAAATTTTCTATCTGGGGCCCTTTTATCAAACAAGTACTTACTTCATTGTTGTAGCTTCATATTTATTTTGTTGGCATCATTTCTAATTTTATCAAGCTCTACAAACTGCTCCATTCTTTCTTCCATTGGCTCAGGTATATCCCATTTATTATCTTGAATAAACTTGTACACAAGCAAGAATTTATTCATGGGAAATCTAACCTGTGTGCCATATACCAACTCAAATGGAGATTTTCCAATAGCTTTCTTGACAGTGATTCTATCAGCCCATAGTATAGTGTTTAACTTTGAATACTTGGCCTTTTTATTCTTCTCAAGAGTTCTCTTGATGATATTCAACAAACACTTGTTGCTGGACTTAGCTTTCCCATTTCCTTGTGGATGGTATGGGGATGAGTAGGAAATATTGATGCCATATGTATTACAAAAATTAGTAAACTCCTCATAGCTGAAGCACGTTGTGTTGTCCATTATTAATCTTATTGGAACTCCAAACCTAGTGATAATGTTACTGTTCAGAAAATAAATTACAACCTTACTGGTTGCCTGTCTAGTGGGGATAGCTTCCACCCATTTTGTGAAATAGTATGTGTTGGGATCCAAGAACATTGAGGGGGGGGGGGTGAATCAATGTTCTACCAGAATGAATAGTTTTTAACTTTCTAGACCATGCATATATATATCGGTAAACAAATAAACATATAACAAGAAGCAAATAAACCATCCACATAAATGAACATCGTAAAACACAAAATTTATATGTGGAAAACCTCAATGAGGAAAAACCACGGTGGGATTTGTGACCCACAATATTAGTTCACTGGCCATATGAAAAGATATTACATATAATAGGGGCCCGCACTTGCAGGAAGGCACACTCCCTAGAGCATACTGCTCATCACTAAAGAGCCTCACTAACTACAAGCTTTCTACCAAAGTAAATTACTAAAAATGAACTCAAGAATGCATCTGCTATGCCAAATAGAGTTTCGGTTCTGGTTCTGTTTTGTACCGGTTCATAAACTCTAAACTGCTACCGATATCTCTTCTCCTCCAAGAATGCTTTCCAACATATCAATAGATCATTGCATGATATACTAATCACATACAAAATGATCTTCATACATATATTTTGCATCATACAGTTCTGCTATATTGTCCTATATCCACACATTTCATCTATCACATCATTTGTAGAAATAACCTAGCAGACTGACCTATATACCTATTACAAATGATATGCCTTATGTCCGCTTACAATACATTTACAAAAATGTCATCCTTGACAATAATAATTACAAATGATTTAAGTAAATCCTCCTTGATGTCGGCTTCCAAAGAAGTATTGATGTCGGCGTCGGTGTCGGTGCCGGTGTAGCCCTAAATGCTCCAAAGCCGGTATCTGCCGGTAAATGCTTCCTAGTGCCAGTTTATGACTTCCATCATATCTTGTTGCCATCAATGACACCAAAATGAATCCAATGAGTGTCAATTTCCAACAATCTCCCCCTTTGGCATTGTTGGCAACACTCATGTGAAAAATGGATTCCTTGCCGATATGCCCCCCCCGAGCAATACACTCTATTTGAAATGTGTTTCCCTGATATTTTTTACATATGAACATACTCCCCCTTTGAGATTAATTCCAAAGACTGGTGAAAGAATTGAAAGAATAAAAAAAATACTATTAGTTTCACTGGAGCTTAGTCATCTTCAGGATTTCCGGGTATGCCTTTTGCAATAACTGAAGATATGTATCCCTGCTGGATTTGAAAGTATCAAAAATAGATGCAAGTCCACTTAGTAAGTGGGCAAGTGTTTCTTTCTCTTAGATATCTGTCAGTGTGGGTTTAGCTATCATATCCATGCACTCTTTCTTGTGAACACCCAATGAATCTAGTCTAGGACTTACCAATCCTCTTAGATTTCTTGCTCTTCTCATGATTTTATCTCTCTCCTTATCAAAAGAAAAAATTGGTTCTCCAAGGACAAAATTTGTCCATTAGTCAATCCATCAAAAGAGTTAGCAATTTTAGCCATCTTATGATATAACTCCTTCAATCTGCTATTTACATTAGCTATAAGACTTTCTATGTTACAACACACTCTGTAGATATTTGTACATTGTTTTAAACAAACCTCAATAGGGATAAGTTTGTCCTCAATTTTCTTCTTCCATGTTTCTATAAGATGATTAAAAGCTATTCTTTTTGCTGTTGTGAAATTGTCCAAATCCTGTCAGTCTGCAATCTGCCTCAGAGATTGAAAATTGTTGGATATGTGCTTTGTTAGAGTCTTGAGATTACCAAAAGGGCTTGCTCCATCTTCAATCTAACAGTCAGGTAATAATCTATTCAACACAGAGACTGATTGATCAATTAATCCTCTATCTACAGTACCTTCCTTCAGTAATTTTTGAGTAGCCATCATCATTAATTCAATTGGACTCAACTTAGAGACTGATTTCTTCTTAACCCGAGAAGTGTCAATTGCCAAAACCTTTGCTGGGGAATCAATTTTACCTACCGGTATGGACTCAGTGGATTTTACCTTATCCATCTCAACCTCTATTGCATCGGTGGCTTCACCACTTGGTGCAGTGTTGGTTACTGCCGGTGGAGTATTATCCATAGAATCTTTAGTGTCCTGTACATTGCCTTTCTCAAAAATGGTCTGTGTCGGTACAAACTGTATACTCTCCTTAGCTGCCGGTTGTGTCAAAACTGGAGTTGAACTGCCGAAAATACCTTTCCCTTTTGATTTGTCAGGAATGGTGGAAGTTGTTGCCCTTGCAAATTCTTCTTGAGATGTGAGAAAGTCTGGGTTTTTCTGAAAGAATTTGGTCCATCCCTTACTTGTCTCATTTACCACCTCATTTACTCTCCCCATCATAAGGCTTATCTGCCGGGATTTACTACTGAAATTGTCCTCTTTGCAGTGTCAATACATCTTTTCATTTCCTCATTATTGACAACACCACATAATTATATAAGTGCTACTTCTTTGATCTCCCTATCCCTTTTGACAACATAAAGTCTCATAGCCTCAAGTTTATTATATAAGGATAAAGGTATCTCCTTCAGAATTTCAATTAAGGCTTTCTTATAAATGTCTATATACAACAAAATAGCCTCTTCTAATTCATTTTTCTCATTCTCTTCTAAATATTCATAATAATTTGATATATTTTTCAATATTCCATCTTTTTTAATTTCATCAATAAGCTTAGCACAGGTCATTGTGGTTTTACCAGTTTTAGTATCATCACCCTTCTTCTTTTTGCTTGTGGTTGGTGTTGTGACTGGTTTCCTCTTCTGCATAGGCTTCCTTGCTGGTGGTGGAGGTGCAGCAGGCTTAGTTTCCTTTCTAACAAGTCTCCTCCTAGGCTCTACCTTCTTCTGCTCTACCAGTTGTTTTACCACATTCTTCCTTTGTACCCTTCTGAAAGCCATAGGTTCATTATCCTCAGGATCAGAGTCTGAAGTGATAGGGGAAATGTGAACTTGTAGCTTCTTCACTTCTGCAGTACCAACCTCTGTCGGTTTAGCAACCTGTTTTGATTTGGAACCTAGTTGAGTGTCTATCTTATAATTCACATCTTGTACATATGCAAACATCTTTTCTATTTTTTTCTCTCCTCTCTTCCTATTAAAACTGGTTTTTACTTCAAGATCCTTCTCTCCTTCTATAACAAAATGTTCTATCTTATCATCTAATGGGGCATCTAACAACATATTTGTATAGAGTTCGAAAATACTATCATCCACCTCATATCCAAGCTCAGTAATCTAGATTTGCCTCGGTTCAACTGCTTCCATAAGAGTTTCATTAGTTTTTACCATGAAACAAATATCAGTGGAATACTTCTCCATGATGTTCTTTGAGATTATCTCCCTTTGCCTCATGTTTTGTTGAAAAGTCTTAAAACACTCCCAAAGATTCTCATCTCTGCCAGTACCAAGACCGGTGATAGCTTCCTTGATCTGCATACCTATTGGTATGTCATGAGCCCAATGCTTCTTCCCTAGAATAGGTAGCTCATTTAAGAAGTAAAGCATTAAACAAACAATCAAGTTTCCATATCTAAAGGTGTCTTTCTTGATTCCTTTGATCTTTCCAAGGTTTAACATCAATTCACTCCTCATCCGCTCACATAAATCATACTTCACATTATTTCTCAGCATCTGATATGCATCATGAATGCATGATCTAGCAACAAAATTCAATACTCTAAAGCTCTTGTGAACACCTTTTCCAAGTGTGAACAATGATCTTCTAGCCTTTTGGAAAATGTCGTTAGATCATCCTGATAAACAACCATGATGATATCTATTATGTCTGAAAAATTAACATCCATAGCTCTCTGAAAGGTAGCTCCAACATTTGATAAACCAAAAGGCATTCTCACATATACATATGTCCCCCATGGAGTTGTGAAGGCAGTCTTCTATTTTTCAGCTTCTTTTACCTTGGTTCTTCACCTGGTTGTAACCCTAAAAAACCATCCATCATGGAGAGCAACTCACAACATATTACCTTATGCAGCATAGCTTCCATGTTTGAGAGCGGATAGTTATCTTTGAGTGATGATATGTTCAAATTTCTAAAGTCTATACATAGTTGTATATCACCATTCTTCTTCCTTACTAGCACCAAATTAGACACCTAAGAGGAATGTTTGATAGGCTTTATGATTCCTCCTTCTCTAAGTTTCATCAACTCTTCCTGCATTTTAGGCATGAGCATTAGGTTTATTGGCCTTTGCTTCTTCCTAAATGGCTTGGCATTAGGGTCTAGTGGTATTTCATGTTGGAATAGGTCTTCTCTGTAAGCTTTTAGGTCATCATATGACCAAGTGAATACATTCTTATATTTTCTTAGAAAATCTATGGGCATTTATCTAATTTGCGAACTAATCCTTTTGCTAATGTACACCCTTTTAGGTGATGAATCGGTCCCTAGATTTATCTCTTCTAGCTCATCTATATTTATTGCAACTATTTTCATAGCTCCACTATTATTCCCATCAAATACCCACTCTAATTCCACAAGACCCTTTGGGATCTTATTTGTCTTTATCTGTACAATTTCATTGCCAAATATTGTCTGCCTCCCATCAGTTGTTTCAACAAAAGCATTGAAGTCAATTTGTTGGCTTTCATATTCATCTATGCAATGCAAAAATTTTAGCAAATCATTGTCGTCATCAAAAACATGCTAGTTGCAAATATTATCAAGGACAAATGGTCTGAATTTTACCTCAACCTTTGAAATCCTATCAAGAGTAATGCCATCACTTTTCAAAGCAACATTAGCTAAAAATCAGCCATGATATTCTTAGACCTCTCAATCCATCCAATCGAAAAGGCCTCAAACATTTCAATGAAGTCGCATACAACACGCTTATATTGTTTTAGCCTCTTGTTTTTTGATAAATATTGTTCCCTAACCTGAGACACCACTAGCTTTGAATCACCCCAAATAATTTTCTAAATTTTTTTCTGGATACAATTGTTTACCATTTTAATCTCATGTTTTGTACCAAGATTAAGTCCTAGGAGTAGTGCCTTGCACTCAACAAAATTATTGGTGCATTAAAAGAACAAGTGAAAGGAATACTTAAAAGTTTTCCCACTAGGAGCAATAAAACCCACTCCTGCTCCAGATTCTTCCTTACTACATGCCCCATCAAAAAACATCAGCCATAGATTGTTCTGATTGTTCTACACCTCACTGTCAATTGGGTCTATGTTATGAAGTTGATGCTCAGAGGAATCTACCTTGAAATTTCCCGTGTCTATGTAACATAAACATACCATATTGTTTGGGTCAAGAGTCTCAACTGTGGTGTCAGCTCTTGATTGTCTTTCCAATTTAACCTCAATCCCAATCACTGGGATGGTTGCATAGGACAAATCTAACTACACATTTCCTCCTACTACTGATGTCCACTGTCTAGATAATATAATGCTATAAGTGGGTGGTACATCTACTATAGTGGCATCAAGTTTATATGTAGCCTTAGGTAAATTTGCCAATTTGACCTCAAGGTCTTTTAGGGGTCCTATAACTAGGATGGACCTATTGTCCATTGTATAAGACCTCCCATAATTTCTATCAACCAACAACCCTAATTATCTCATGACTCCTAGAGGCATAACATTGATAGCAGCCCCATAATAAATCATACAATTCTCTACAAATCTATTATTGATTAATAATGCCAGATAAAAGGGATCCACTCATGAAGGGCCCTTAGTTATGGTGTCTCCCAAATACACTTCTAGTATTTGCATGACCTCTTGCTCAATCTCATTAACACAAACATTCATATTTTCTACTGTGCCCTTCTTCTCAGTAATTTGGGGCATGGATGCAACATATTATATTAAAGACAATGCATTATCTCTATTCTCATATATCCTCATCATTTCAAGCAGGGGAACATATACTTTTATTTGAGATCATATTTGAATCATATCAAAATTAGATTCTTTAGGAATACCTTTGATAGAATCCTTGTGCATCACCTCTCTTGGTAGCATCTCCTTTTCAATCGTGATAGGTGGGACCAGTGGCTCCCATACAACAACGTCATTTTCAATGTTCTTCCTCTTGGGGTGACTTTTGGGAACATATTGCTACATGACCCGTGCTTTATGCATTTTACTCTTGTCATCATCTCAATGTGTTGGAGGCTGAGCCAATGGATCTGTCTGCTTTTCTTTTATAAACAGTCCTCTTGGCTTTTCCAGGTTAGGTGCAACAACTTTAGATATCAAGTTGTAATCATTCTTAACTTGAGCGAATGCAGCTATAGTAAGTTCTTTAATCTCTTCTTCAATCGGTTTTCTCAAATTCACATTCATAGACTAATCATGAGAAGCAGCATTTACTTTGTAAACTTCAAAGTCCTCATCATCAAAACAGTCTTCTTGGTTCTCTCCCTTGCTCCATTTCCTCTAGTTTTCAACATCAATTTATGATTCATCTTCTTCAAAGGAGGCATACCCTACATCACCACTATAAAATGACAATGTTGGTATTTTGGTATGGTTTTGTCATTGATGTCAACACCTACTGAAAACAAGCACTTTGGAGATCCATCAACATTCACTGGCAAGCAAATAACTATTGCAACAATTACTGGTATATGGTTCACTGGCAGGATATAATGTTCACTGGTAACTGGAATGATATGGAAGACACTTTGTAATGTCGAAGACATCGTGCGGACACTTTGATTTGAAGAATTGATCATTAGTATATTCATATTTGCATATTTTCTTTTACCAGCAAATAGGTCCAGGGTTATCTAAGGTTACACTGGCAGGTTTATCTTTTCCAAATCAACATGGCACGCTATGGAGATGATTTATTATTGATGTAAATGCATTAAGCCGACATGTTTAATCGGTTATTGCATCAGATATTATATTGTATGTAAAATGTTTTATTTTAATATCTTGTAGAGCCGACCTTCTAAAATTGGTCTTAGGGTATGGTATAAATGTAAGATCTTATTTGTAAGATCAAGTGTGGAATGCAAAAAAGAATTGAGTGAAGGTATATGCGAGATTAAGCAGAGGAATACATGAAGACATCATTTGAAGGTGAAGCTAGGTTTTTGTATAAGCATATCAGCATTACACCGGTACTAAATCCAACATATGAAGATTCTATTTTGTGTAGTACATTCTTATTGGATTTAACCATCCAACTGTAGTCAGTGTGACTCCCATTTTGTGATTGAGCAGTGAGCTCTAGGCTGTTGGCCTTTCTGCATGTGCAGAACCCATTTATGTACACTTACTATCTGTAGTAGTATCATCTGATTGTGGGTAAGGTTTCCCACCATGGTTTTTCCCCTTACAGGGTTTCCACGTACAAATATTGGTGTTATGTGTTGTGGATGACTTTATGTTTATGTTTCATGCATTAATACTTACCGGTATAGCAATTTACTGTTAACACTATCTACCGACATACTTAACTGGTTTACCGGTATTAAGCATTAAGTTGGTTAATTGGTTCTTGGTTTGAATTTATTAGACAACTTATTCACCCCCCCCTCTCAGTTGTCTCTGGGACCTAACAATTGGTATCAGAGCCTAGTCCTCTTTTACAGAAGTTTAACAACTTGAGGAGATCCAATGTCTACTAATTACTTCAGGAAGGACAGTCCTAAACTTGATGGAACCAGCTATTGGATATGGAAGATCAGAATGGAGATACATCTAAATTGCATTGGTAAACACATCTAGGAAGTTACAAAGAATGGTTATAATGCTGCTGTAGCTAGTCAGACTGCTCCAACTACCTTAGCCAAAGATGAAGAGAATGATTGGAAAGCAACAGAAGCACTTTTGAGCGCATTATCAGATCAACAAATCATGGGATTATCAGATAGGTCTACTGCTAAAGCTATTTGGGATCATTTGGAAACACTGAATGAAGGAGATTCCATAGTTAAAATTGAAAAACTTGAAAGCTTCCGAGTCAGGTATGAACATCTGAAAATGGAAGAAGATGAAAGGATTTCTACTTTTATGGAAAGAGTAAATGAAATTGTTTTGGGTATTAAATGTTGTGGAGGAACCCTGAGTGAGGATGAAATTGTTTCAAAAATATTAAGAGGATTGTCACCGGCATATAAAATGAAGGTTACTGCAATAAATGAGTTAAGAACAATGCCTAATACATCAGTAACTAGGGATACATTGATTGGAAAACTTTCAGCCTTTGAAATTGAGGAATTTGGTCCTGTTGCTACTATAAAAACTGATTTGGCCTTTAAAACATCAACATCATCTACTAAATCATTTGACAAATCAGACTAGAGAGCCCTTTATGCAAGAGAACTTGAAGAAACCAGGAAGGAGAATGAAGAGCTTGAAGAACTTGAAGCACTATTTGCAAGAAAAATGCCAAAAGGTCCAATTGGAAGTAAGTATGAAGGTAAAGCACCCTTTAAATGTTTTAATTGCAATAAGATTGGTCATATGGCTTCAAGATGCCCTGATAGACATGCTAGGCTAAGAGAAGAAGCTAGAAGAACATACAAGCCTAATCGTGAATATCAGAGATACAGATTTAAGAAGAACAAAGACAAATCCTGTTACATTGCTGATGAAGGTGTGATTGATGATTCTGATGAGGATCCAACAGACAATGGATGGGTTTTTGTTGCTATAACAGAGGATCAACCCGCACCTACTGCTCAACCGGTAGAACAAGCCCTAGCAGCTAAAGTTGAAATAAAGGATGAATGGATCATTGACTCAGGATTCTCACATCACATGACTGGAGACAAAGGTAAATTCTTGAACTTTCAAGAATACAATGGAGGTTTAGTAAGATTTGGAGATGACAAAGCCTGTTCAATCAAAGGTAAGGGTTCAATATCTCTTGATGGTAAGCATAACACTGACAATGTCTACTATGTTGAAGGATTAAAGCATAATCTTTTAAGTGTTGGTCAATTAGTTGAGAAAGGATTTTAGTTACAATTTAAAAATGGAAAATGCAAAATCATGAATAGAAATGGTTTGGAAATTGCAACCGGTAATTAGACTAGAGGTAATATCTTTCATTTGAATAATAGTGAAAAGGAATGCTTAATTGCACATATAGATGAAAGTTGGTTATGGCATCAGAGATTGTGTCATGTAAACTTTGATTGCATGGTAAAAATCAGTACTTCTAAGGCAGTTAGAGATCTACCTAAAATTGTGAAACCTCAGAATACAATTTGTAAGGAATGTCAATTTGGAAAACAAGTTAGAGCTAGTTTCAAAAGTATTCCAAAAAAATCCAATAATTCTCTTGATTTAATTCACACTGATTTATGTGGTCCAGCTAGAACTAAAAGCTTACAAGGTGATAGATATTTCATGCTAATTATTGATGATTATTCTAGAATGTGTTGGGTTACTTTTCTCAGAGAAAAATCAGAAGCACTTGGGAAGTTCAAACTGTTCAAAGCAATGGTTGAGAATGAAACCGGTAAGAAAATCAAATGTTTAAGATCAGATCAAGGAGGAGAATTCACATCTAAGGACTTTAATACATTCTATGAAGTGAATGGAATCAAAAGACAATTATCAGCACCCCTGACACCATAGCAGAATGGAGTTGTTGAAAGGAAAAACAGAACTATCTTGGATGTAGCAAGAAGTATGTTATCATAAGCAAATCTACCACATGTGTATTGGAGAGAGGCAGTTAGCACTGTTGTCTATACATTCAACAAAGTTCACATCAAAGGTGAAACCGGTAAGACCCCTCATGAACTATGGTTTGGTAATACTCCTACTCTTAAGTATTTTAGAATTTTTGGAAGTAAATGTTATATTAGGAGAGATGAATATATTGGCAAATTTGATCCTAGAAGTGATTAAGCAATATTTCTTGGTTATTCATCTGAGAGCAAGGCATATAGGTGTTTTAATAAGAGATTGCAGAAAATTGTTGAGAGTACAAATGTAAAAATTGATGAACAATTCAGAGGAACTTCAAGGTATATAGACACTGAACTGGCAACAGAAATTATGACAAATGAACCTACACTGAATCCACTGGTATAGAATGAAGATCCAGTTACCCCGGTATCATCATAGGATTCCATAGTAGTTGAAGAACAACAACAAACTAAGACACCCTGGTATGTAAGATTGAATCATTTTGAAGATGAGATAATTGGAAACAAATTTAAAGGAGTTATGACAAGAGGAAGATTTGCAAATGAAGAGGTATGTCTTATTTCTCAAATTGAACCATCATCTATCAATGAGGCATGTGAAGATAAATTTTGGATTAAAGCTATGGAAGAAGAATTAGGACAAATTGAGAAAAATAATACTTGGACATTAGTTCCCCGGCCTAAAGATAAAAATGTAATTGGAACCAAATGGGTATTTAGAAACAAACTTAATGAAGCTGGTAAAGTTGTCAGAAATAAAGCAAGACTAGTGTGTAAGGGATACTCTCAGAAAGAAGGAGTTGATTACAATGAAACCTTTGCACCAGTAGCCAGAATTGAGGCAGTCAGATTATTCTTGGCTTTTGTAGCTCACAAGGACTACAAAGTTTATCAAATGGATATTAAATATGCATTTTTGAATGGAGATCTTGAAGAGGAAGTATATATTGAACAACATGATGGATTTTCTTTGATAGATGACAATGATATGGTTTGCAGGTTAAGAAAAGCTCTGTATGGATTGAAACAAGCTCCAAGAGCTTGGTATGCAAGGTTGGATAAGTATCTTTTAAAGATTGGTTTTACTAAAGGAAATGCAGATAGCAATTTATATTACAAAATAACTAATGATGACATCTTGATTATTGAAGTCTTTGTTGATGATATAATCTTTGGAGGAGAAGATGGATTATGTAAGGAATTTTCTATTAAAATGCAGCAAGAATTTGAAATGTCTATGATTGGAGTGATAAAATTCTTTTTAGGATTGCAGATTTCACAGACTGATAAAGGTATATTTTTGAGTCAATCCAAGTACTTGAAAGAATTACAAAAGAAATTTGGGATGGAGAACTCTAAACCGGTAAGCACACCTATGACTACAAATGACAAATTATCTCAAAGGGATGAATCTACATCTGTTAATCCAACTAGATACAAATCTATGATAGGAGGTTTACTGTATTTGACACAAACTAGACCTGATATTATGAATGTAATATGTATTGTTTCTAGATTTCAGAGTAATCCTAGGGAAAATCATGAATCAACAGTAAAAAGGATTTTCCGGTACCTTCAAGACACAACAAATCTTGGATTATGGTATCCTAGAGATGAAAATTTTGATCTATGTGCATAGATAGATGCAAATTGGGCAGGAGATGTGGATGATAGAAAAAGCACCACTAGAGGAGCATTCTTTCTTGGAAAGAGATTAGTTTCTTGGTTGAGTAAGAAACATAGTTGTACATCTTTATCAACAGCAGAATCAGAATATGTTGCAGCAACAACTAACTGTACACAGGTACTATGGCTTAAACAAATGGTGAACGACATAAAGGTAAAATGCAAGGAACCTATTACTATATATTGTGATAACACTGCAGCAATAGATATATCTAAGAATCCGGTATTACATTCTAAAACAAAACATGTTTCTATCAAATTGAATTTTCTAAGGGAAAAAGTTGAGGAAAAAGAGATAAAACTGGTTTATGTGAATACTAAAGAACAACTTGCAGATATTTTCACAAAACCTTTGCTGAAGGAAACTTTTGAATATCTCAGAGATTAGCTTGGAGTCATACCACCACCGGTAGAGACTTAGACAGTTGATGATTGTCATCAATCGACAGAATTAAAAGACAAATATTTTCTTATGGTCTTTGATGAGAAGCTACTTCTTAGGGGGAGTAGTTTGTATTTTGTATGAACTTGATTTTTGTAACTTTGGCATTTGATGTCAAAGGGGGAGAGATATCTATGGAAAAACACATTATCTTTTTGAGGAAAGATTGGTATTGAAAATAAATCTTTGGATAAACTCATGTTGCTCCCAGGGGGAGAAATTGAGATTGTTGGTTTTTGGTATTTGGCAATTCTGTTTTGGCACTTTCATGGTTTTTCCATCTTGTGTCACCATCAATGCCAAAGGGGGAGATTGTTATTATTTTGGTATGGTTTTGTCATTGATGTCAACACCTATTGAATACACCTACTTTGGAGATCCAGCAACATTCTCCTTATCCTGAAGATACCCAGAGCTGATTCTCTCAACAAGTTTAGACCCATCAACTTGCGCAACTCTGTCTACAAGATCCTTTCCAAGGTTTTGACTTCCAGGTTGCTTGATGTTCTCCCAAGGATTATCTCTGTCCAACAGAATGGCTTTGTCCCTGGAAGATAGATTTTGGACTCCATTATCTCTGTTCATGAAAATATCCACTCCTTGAAAGTGGCGAGTAAACAGGGATTCTTCCTTAAGCTAGACATGGCTAAAGCTTTTGATAGAGTGAATTGGCAGTTTCTCCTCAGGATTATAGAATCGTTTGGTTTTGGTGACAAAGTTATCCAGCTCTGTTCTCAACTCATGGGAACTTCCTCCTCTATTGTTATTGTCAATGGCTCCCCGTCTAATTTCTTCAAAAGCTCCAGAGGTCTCAGACAGGGAGACCCCATCTCCCCCATCTCGTTTACTATTCTTGCTAAATGCCTAGGTAGATTCATCCTTAAAAATGTGGAAGAAGGCAATTTTAAGGGTCTGAAACCCTCTTCTTCCAACGCTGTTTGCTCTCATGAACAATTTGTTGATGATTCTATCACCATGGGGGAAGCCACCATCTTGGAAGCCAAAAACAGGAAAATCATTCTGAATACCTATGAATCAGTTTCTGGTCAAAAAATCAACTGGGATAAAAGCTCTTTGTTTTTCATCAACACCCTGGCCCAAAGGCAAATTAGGATTGGTAGGATTCTTGGTTGTAACATATCTAAGTTTCCTTTTACCTATTTGGGGCTTCTTCTTTGTCTCAAGCCTGATGATTCCTTCTGGAATAAGTTAATTGACAGACTCAACCTGAAACTTGTTGGCTGGAAAGGGGTTGTTCTTAGTCAAGCTGGTAAAGTCACTCTGCTCAAAGCCACTCTCCAAAATATTCCTGTATATGCTCTTAGCTTGTTCAAAATCCCCTCAAAGTTTGCATAAGCTATTGAAAGAATCCAAAAAAAGTTCCTTTGGTCAGGAGTGGAAGCTAAAAAAAAAATCCCCCTTATAGCCTGGAATAACATTTGTACCCCTAAGGCCTCAGGTGGGCTGTGCTTAAGGAGAATTAGCTCCATGAATAAAGCTTTATTAGCCAAACAAATTTGGAGATTCAAAGGGGAGGAAAGAGAATGGAACTCTATTTGGAAAAACAAATACCTCCATATGCAACCTTCTGAGGAAGAATTCTTTGACAATTCTTTCTCTGTTGATGGATCTGCCATTTGGAATGCAGTGCAATTTGCTAAAGGCTGGGCAGCTGCTGGCAGAACCTAGAACCTTGGGGATGGGAGGAAAATTAGATTTTGGGAAGATAGATGGATCCTTGATAAACCTCTGGGGGATATCCCTATCATCAAAGATTGGAAAGATAGCTTCAAATGTAGGTATGGTGAAATGGTAAGAGATTACTGGAAAAATGGGGATTGGATTGACTTTAGCCAGCAGAGCTTGGATCTCAAGTTCCTTCAGATTGCTCTTTCTGCTAAAATCCCTAGAGACAACAAAGATGACATTCTAATATGGGGGAAAACTATGGATGGGAAATACTCTGTTTCCTCTGTTGTGGCTATTCATGATGTCCCAGTGGAAGCCACTCCCATCTGGGCTAAAGTTTGGAATAAGAATTTAGTTCCCAAAATCAACATCTTCTTTTGGATTTTTATCCAAAATAAGATATTAACCCTGGATAATCTTCATAAAAGAGGCATCATTTTTCCTAACATGTGTTCTCTTTGTTGCAGGGAAGAAGAGACAGCTTGCCATATTCTCAATCAATGCTCTTTTAGCTAGGACATCTAGAAAATCATCCTGACCAGGTGGAACCTGAGCTGGGTCTTCTCAAATTCTCTTGGCGACACTTGGCTTCAATGGCATTGTCCTAACTCTAACCCTAAAATTGTGGAGATCTGGAGACTTACTTTGGCAATTGTTATCAGAAATATATGGAATATATGGCACTATGGCACTGATTAGGGACTTCTGCTAAAGAGGATTTCAAAGACAGATGGAACCTTTCCACCACCACTACTAGCAAGGAGAAAGGCAGAGAAGGTCTTCTCTGGTGTTTCCCCCCACAGGGATGGATTAAGGCCATCTTCAATGGGGCTTCTAAAGGAAATCCGGGTAAAGCTGTATATGGGGGCATAATCAAGAATTTTACTAGAAATTGCCTTAAGGCGGTGGTTGGTCCTCTGGGGAATCAAACTAGCCATTTTGCTGAAGCCTCAGCTGCCTTGCATACTTTAATTATAGCCAAAAATCTCAATTACGATATGGTTTGAGGGGGATTTAATTAATATTATTAAGTGCTTAAAGAGGGAATTGAAGCCTTCTTGGTCCATTGAGAATATCATCATGAAAGCTAGAGAGATTATCGCCAGTTTCAAAGAAATCATTATACGACATGTCTACAGAGAGCAAAACAGTGTTGCTGACTGTTTAGCGAATACTGGAGTTAATTCTGACATTCAAATGATTTGGCACGAGGATGATCTCAATTTAAACATTAAAGAGATTATCAGAAAGGACTGTTATACGGGAAGAGAAGGACAATTAAATCATGACAAGTAAAAAGTACCACTCGCGCCTCACTGGAAAGGCCATCATTACCTGGCACTGCAGCAGATCTCCTACTATTTCCAAAAAATTGCCACATGCTTTGTGGGTTACTCAAGGCGATAATTTGAGTTGCAAAGGGAAAGAAGTTCTAAATTTGCAGAGAAACAGAGTTGACATCCTGCGTCCGAAAATGGGAGGAGATCTAAGACGCGAAGAACCTAACAACACGTCGACTTGAAAAGCAAAGCCTAAAGTCTAGGAAAAGCTGGAGAAGGGCTATCTCACCAGCTTCATGGAAAAGCTTGAGGACTATGAAAAAGGTAGGGTCAACCTAGCCATTTCCAGGATTTTTGAAAACTGGTCTAATGGCTCTTTCAAACTTTATAGAGTTAAATTTAAGTTGGATGCTGGGCTTATTTCTACTGTAACTGGTATGCCCCACTCCGGGCTCAACTTCTTTCGAGACCTCAAGGTCTCCAACAATGTTGTTACCCTGTTCCCGCGAAAAGAGAAAGAGCAGGCCAAAATCGGCAAGGCTACCGGGGGCTACTATGATGTTGCAAACATCAAGAAGTTGTGGGGCTGGGTCCTGAATGCAATGATGGAGTATATTATAGTTGAAGGTCGTTTCTCCAGGGCCCACACTTACCACTTCATGCTCTTGAACCATTTTAGACATGACAAAAAAGTGTCTTTGCCCTACTACCTTTTTTGATCCCTCTCCAAGTCCCTGAACAAGCACATGACAAACCCTTCCAACTCGATTCTCCACTGTGGGCTCCTACTGCTCATCTATGAGCATTGCAAAACCCTCACTCTACTGGAAAATAAGCGGATTTCCACCTCCCCTGGTAAAAGGAGGATGGAAGAGGGAGACACTAACAAGGAGAAGGCGACATCCAGCAAGAAAAGGAAAAGTGCCCCCAGGTTGGAAACTGAGGACATTGTCAAGGAAAGTAGTTGTATGGAGATAGATGACTCCAATGGAGAAGATAGCTGGAAGGAAGAGGAACTGGGCAACAAGGAAGAAAGTGGAGATTTTGAGCCTGGTCAAGATAGCTCTATTCCAAGTGATCACCCTGGTAAGGACAATAGCCATCTGATGGAGGAGATGACTCCCAAGGATAATGAGGAAACCAAAGTTAATTCTAAGAAGGAAACAAACAAATGCTCTGAGAAGAACCTGGCTGAGGAAGGGGATAACAAGGCTAAGGATAGTGCTGGCAAGGGGCTTATCCTAGATAATCTCAAGAAGCTCTCGGAGGCCAAAATGAATTTCGACAGACGGACTTATGAAACCCTAAAAAACCTGGAGAAGCAAGGGATAAATTCGGATAAAAAGAGGGAGGATGAAAACAGAGAGCATATTAACTGGAAGCAGGAAATGGAGAATAAGGTAAAATCGTTGGAAGAGGGAAAAGAAGCGATGAAAAATCTGATGGGAATTATCCCAAGTATCCTCTCTGCTATCACCAAAAACCTGGAAGACATTGCCAAGGTCTTTGACCATACTTCTAAATCGGTTGTGGAGCTTGGCCTGGAGGAGGAGACCATCCAGACTGGAAGTGGTGGTGATGCTACCCTGGCGAATAGAACTGCTAAGAGAACCAGGGCCTGTATCAAGAAAGTTGTGGCTGTTGCGGCCAAGGACCCTCCCAACCTCAAAGACAACATCAAAGAGCTGCGAGAAATTAGCAGCACCCTGGCTAAAGCCTTGGATAAAATCTGATTCCTAGACGACCTGCTCGCTTTTAGGGGCTTTTGTGGGTTTTCCTAGGTTTTCCACTGGTTTTTTCCTTTTGTTCTGTTCTCGTGGCTTTGTTGTCTTAATCTTGCTTGTAAAGGGTTTCGGGGCCCCTTCAAAACCTGCTTTTTCATTAATCAAAAACATTCACCGGCAAGCAAATAACTATTGCAACAGTTACTGGTATATGGTTCACCGACAGGATATAATGTTCACCGGTACCTGGAATGATATGGAAGACACTTGGTAATGTCGAAGACATCATGTGGACACTTTGATTTGAAGAATTGATCATTGGTATATTCATATTTGCATATTTGCTTTTACCGACAAATAGGTCCAGGGTTATCTAGGGTTACACCGGCAGGTTTATCTTTTCCAGATCAAAATGGCACACTATGGAGATGATTTATTATTGATGTAAATGCATTAAGCCGGCATGTTTAATCAGTTATTGCATTGGATATTATATTGTATGTAAAATGTTTTATTGTAATATCTTGTAGAGCTGACCTACTAAAATTGGTCTTAGGGTATGGTATAAATGTAAGATCTTATTTGTAAGATCAAGTGTGGAATGCAAAAAAGAATTGAGTGAAGGTATATGCAAGATTAAGCGGAGGAATACACAGAGACATCATTTGAAGGTGAAGCTAGGTTTTTGTATAAGCATATCAGCATTACACCGGTACTGAATCCAGCATATGAAGATGCTATTTTGTGTAGTACATTCTTATTGGATTTAACCATCCAACTGTAGTCAGTGTGACTCCCATTTTATGATTGAGCAGTGAGCTCTAGGCTGTTGGCTTTTCTGCATGTGCAAACCCCATTTATGTACACTTACTATCTGCAGTAGTATCATCTGATTGTGGGTAAGGTTTGCTACCATGGTTTTTCCCCTTACAAGGTTTCCACGTACAAATATTGGTGTTATGTGTTGTGGATGACTTTATGTTTATGTTTCATGCATTAATACTTACTGGTATAGCAATTTACTGTTAGCACTGTCTACCGACATACTTAACTGGTTTACCGGTATTAAGCATTAAGTTGGTTAATTGGTTCTTGGTTTGAATTTATTAGACAACTGATTCACCCCCCCCTCTTAGTTGTCTTCGGGACCTAACAGACAACATATTAACCATATGGTCATACTCAATAGAATCCTCACTACAACTAGTGTAAACCTCATCCTCATCCATTTCTCTAGAAATAGCACACTGTGTTTGGGAATATGGCAAACTACATACAATACACCAAGGATTTTCTTCCACAAAATACACTCCTAGATTCTTCAAAGGATCAGGAGTTTCTTTATTGTTTGTTGGCCTTTTCTGATTATTCTAAGGTCTGCCATCCTTCTAGTTTGTATTGTAGGGCATATCATGGAGCGTTGGTCTATCATGCCTCTAATAATTAGGCATGTCATGGGATAAACCTTTCTCATTTTTTACAATTTTTTAATTTAAATCCTTAAGGGAACTCATAACCTTATCCATTTTATCTTCCTCTTTAGGCTTCTTGCTATGATGTCCTTTAGGGTTATGCAGGATTCTAACATCATCCCTTCTAGTTGCTTTTCCAGAAGCCTGCATGTTATTCTCTATAGTCTGTACAAGCTTAAACGTTACCCTTAAGGTTGGGGAATTATTAACTAATCTTAGGGTCACGTGCATGATAGTAAAAAGCCAGACACATGTGATTAGTGGGTTTCAAATGAGGAGGTATCTTATTGAGAAACTTGATAAGCCTATTATTGGAACATGACACTTCCTCATTCTAATTTTTTTTATACTAGTTAGCTCATGTAGGGAAAACTTAGGAACTGAGTGGTCAACGTATTGGTCCTTAAACATCCTTTTAATATCTTGGAAAGACATAATGGAAAAATTAGGTAAACCCTTGTACCATTCCCTAGCATCATTAGTAAGAGACTGCATGAACATCTTCATGATCTATCTCAAAATTATCCATCACATTCTGAAATTCTCTAATGTGTTCTTCACTAGTGATTTCATTATTCCTTGAAAATTTAGGCAGTGCATTTCTTACTTTATTATTAACAAAATTAGGATAACCTAAGATCCTTGTGAAGTCAATTTGTCTATAACTGTCTAATTGCATAGGTCTTTGAGAAAACTTATGATGATCTTGATATTGTTGTGCACTTCCTTGATTAAGAATTTGTTGCTACTGATTGTGTTGTTGATTTTGATGCTGGGCTTGGCTTGGCACTTGTTGCTAATATTATAAAAACTGAAGGTATTGTTGGTAGGCATTATTTTCTCCCATTTGGTTATTTTGAGAATATAATTCTGAGGGAGGATACTAAGGTAAAGGCCCATGTGGTATAGGAAAAGGGAACTGAGGATGATAGGTGTTGTGTCTAGGCCCTGGCCTACTAAGTTTTTTTAATGCAACAAACTGTTGTTGATACTAATTTTGATGTTGATTTATCCCTGCTTGGCTGGCATTACCATACTAAGCACCAGCATGGGAATAATTCATATTTGTATAAATAGAAGACATGCTAGGCATTCCAGTGGTCCAAGGAAGAGACACATGTATGGAACTTGTGACAACATTTGAAGCATTTGTTTGAGCATTAATGTTAACTTGGGTATGACCTACAAACTGCGATACTATAGCACTTGCCATAGTGCTCTGAGTACTAGCACTCACATTTTAAGGGAGAGATGAACTATTAGTAGTTGATGTATATGATACAAGAATAGATGAGACAGAAGGGCCAATACTTCGAACTGCAGACAAAACAAGCATCTGGCTTGTCATATTTCCACAATGACCTGTCACAGGGAGAACAAGCAAGGTTGATAGAAAGGCTAGGTTAATAATTTATTGGGCCATCAATTCTCTCTCCCATATGAGTCTCATTCTATGTTCTCTCATTTGGTAAACTTGTCTTTGCAAGTCCTCTATTGACTCACCAGATGGTTTTCCAGAGGTAGAACACACATTTGCATCAGTAAAATGGGCCTGAAGTTGGGCTTGGAGTTAGGGGTAACTCATAGATATAGGAGTAACATTCATTATTTTAGGATTGGACATACTCTGAATAAGTTCAACTTGAGTGTTTATTGACTGCTTAGTGTATATATCCTTATTTTCTTTCTGGAGTCTAACCTTCTTGAAATCTGCATGAATTTGATCATGTCTTGCCTTGGCTTGAACTAGGTGCTCATAGTAAGGATTTGAAGGATTACTATCCATTCTTGGGAAAGTGTAACCAAAGAAGAGGTTCTCTCTAGAAGGAGAATCATCACTACTAGTGTCTTCTGGGTCTCTAGTAGAATAATACCCCTGAGAAATATTTTTTCCTTTAGCTCTAGTTTGCAACTGATGGAGATTTTCTACTCTATTTAAAGGAACCTTAGAGCTTATGTTTATAAAATTTTCAGCTGATGAAATTTTAGTATTACCTATTATTTTGATGGTCCACCTTTGACTTCTTGTTGTCTTACTTGAGTGACCTCCTTGTCTCCCTCGTCCAACTTCCTGATCTAAACTATTCTCGTTATCTGATGCCTTTTGTCTTGCAATGTGTTCACTCCTCTGTGGTACAATAATAGTAATATTTTCACTACTCATATGAACTCTCTAAGTGCTAGATGAGTTTACTATCTTTCCAAAGGTGCAATCCAAAATGGGAATAATTATTTAACAATTTTCTTTTGAACAATGACTTTGATTTATGGACAAGCTACGGGGTTATAACATAAGAATGACTTAACTATCCCCAGTAGAGTCGCCAATCTATTGGTTTTTAAATCAACATATTATAAGCTCTAAAGAAATTTCCATTGGCTTATCAACAAACTCAGAATGGGACCTGGCCAATGAGCAATACTTAGTTGAAAACTAAGGCCTTCTACACTTTAGGCTCTGCAAAACCTAGGTGGGTTTCCCTATATAGTGTTCAAATAATTCTCAACCTTTTAGGCTTATGACACTATAGAACAAAGCATATTTCTCAATGAAAATATACCAAGAAAATACAAATAAGCATCTGGATATGGCTCCAACCTCGGTTCATGTCATTCTTGTGTACATTGAGAATGATTCTAAACTAACAACTACTCCTAATGTAGAAAAGTAAAAGGCAAAAATATAAAAGGTGAAATAAGAATGATCTTGGATAGGTAATACAATTAGTGCTTATCCTATGGGAAACAAAGTCTATCTACAAGTTAATACCAAACAACATTGTGACATCTCATCATTACAACAAGATTCAAATATCTCATGGTTGACATAAAATATTTAAGTGATTGCTCCAAATTTCCTCACACCTCCCAATAGATATGCTGCAATTCTTTTTGAATAGAATTTAATTAATTCGTTAAAAATGAAACTGATCAAGAAAGCATACATTCCTTTCTTAAGAGAAGAAAAATCATAGCATCATTAGCACTACAATTCATACAACATGAACACAAAAGAATGAGAGTAAACTGAAAGTGATCTCTTTTATTGATTTTGAAAATATATGAGACATCACTTGAGAATTGCTTTGCCAACAAATTACAGGAAAGATGAACTCTTATTCTATTAATTTAGCTCCTAATACATACTACCACACATTTCAGAGTCCTTCCTACATGGAGCTGATTTCCGTTTTATAGAACAAGGGAGAAAAAACAAGCTTCAAGCCTAGTAGGACACTTGTCAAAACTCTATTGCCTACAAGCTAGATCATGCCCTAAGGAATCTTTACAATGCATATTTCAAAAAATCCAAGCATCATAAATGAAGGCGGTAGAGATGACAGCTTCTGGAGACTGAGGCTACAGGCTTGATGTGACTTCTGTAAGGATGCTCAACTGTAGTATAATCTACCGAAGTCAATCTGTACTTGAACTTTGGCTTTGTCAGGTACGTTGGGGGTCGATGACTGAAAAATTAGTGCTCAAATCTCCCTGTCCAAAATTGGAAACATGTCCAAAAATATACAAGGTGCAAAAATTGAAAAGATAATGACTAAGCCTCCTCTTGGGGTTGATCCTCTTCCATAGAACAATACTTTTTGTGCCATACATCAATCTCATCAACTGGCCAGGCAAATGTCTTCAAGCCTTGCAGCTTACTCATTGCCTCTTTTAGCCTATGAGTTGGCACAATTGCGGCCTCCAAGGTGAATTGATGGTACATTGAATCAACCTCCATGATTTTATCAATAATTAAGTGATATGTATCACCTTGGGCAGAGTCCTTAGGTAATGAATTCAAAATTGTACTGATCACCTCCTGGAATCCTTTCTTCCATGTGTCTAAATCCTTTATTTGTCCTTCTATTATCAAAATAGGGGGAATATCCCACTTCTGAAGGCCTTTGAATAATTCCATCCTTCCACCCAATGTTTTCTTCTCCTCCTTAATGTACGAGAGCTCTTTAGTCAATAAATTGTAGTTCCCCCACATTGTCCCCATAATTTGGGGTGTAGTTGGCACATTTTTTACTACCAAAAGAATTTTTTTTAATGTTTGACACTTAGGCATCCAAGTAATCATAATAGGCTGAAAGAAAAAAAAAATTCATCCAATTGACTAAGGACTTGTGACATCAAAGAATAAGAGGTATGCACCTCACTTAATTTTTCAATAACCTTATTAGAGACCTGCAAAATTGTTGACCTTCTTATTTCAAATAATTCTTTTTTGCTTCCTCCTTTTCCTTTTGAGGGTCTTCCTTTAGTTTCTCAAAATCTTCTGGCTTAGGTCCGACCAGGGTTCCAATATCTCTCTTGGCCAGTTCCTTAGTTAATCTCACATTTTCAATGAATAACTTATTATGATCATGTGTGAGGGCCACATGCTTGCTTCTCAAAACATCATGTTTTTTCTTACCTTTCTCTAGTGTCAGCCTTGCAAAATGTGCAACATGATAAGTAATTATTGCTGCCTCAACATATGAGGTATCAACCAGGGTCATGATTATTGTATCCCCAACTTTCAGCTCAACCCCGTATAACACAACAGGATTGTTAGTCCTAGGATCCCTTGACCAAAGTGAAAAAGTGTTTACACTTGGATTAACCCCTGACCCATGGTCACCAAATTCTTGAGCATAGATTGGGTCCCTTTTCTTCATAACCTAATCCAATAAGAAAATCTTTTCTTAGTCCCACCCCGGGATAAGCATTATATCACTTTTTCTTACCAATTCCCTTCCTTCTTTAGGGGTGCATTTAATGATGTGCTTATCAAAATTTTGGAGCTCCTCCTCATATAGATCCTTTAATTTTTCCCTGATCCAAAATGATTTGAATTTATGAGTGTTGAAAAAAGCATCATCTACCATGAATTGCATTGAAGCAATTATTCTTTAATCCGTTGCCTCCTTTAGTGGAATGGTGCTTGGGATGAGAGACCTATCAAGGTCTACAAGAACCTCTTCTACTTCATCATCTTGGAAAGTGTCACTTGGTTGAGAGGGTGGCCTGACACTTTCATCAAATTCAGGTTCAATGACTTCCACAAAGTTAGAGAGCTTTTCTTTCCCCTTTTCCATGTTCCTTGCAGGTAATTCTTGTTGTGGAGAGGGTTGTGAGGGGACATCTTGAGAGGGTTCCTTGGTGAGGGGTTCCTTTCATTTTGATCCTGAAGGTTCACATGTCAGCCTCTCCTCCAACTTCTCTTCAACCTGCCCACCTTCTCTTCCCTTCTTTCGAGAAGCAAGGATTTCATTATAGTGTATTACCTTGCTCATCATTCTAGCAAGGTCGTTCTGAATATTGGAACACAAACCTTGGTAGCTAGGGTCTTTCTCTTTTCTTTCCCTCTTCAGACTTTGAATATAGTTCCATTTTCCTCTTCTCTGGATAGCCTCCACATGACTAATATTCTTGATCAAGACCCCCCTTTCATTAAATTGATGAGAGTAACCTCTCACTTTTATCCTTTGAGTCCTTAAATCATGAATGCATCCATATGCATCAAAATTTATTGCATGTCCAATCTTGAGCCTTTAATTGCTCACAAAGAAACATTGCACTTGCACAAGTGTATTGGAACTGATGAGGAAGTCATCAAAGGTTGTATCCCTAGGGAGGTGTTACCCCCTTTTCTCTATTCTAAATATTTCCTTCTCCATCCACATCATCTACCACATAAGCTCTATCAATGCAAGTTATGGAAGTATTGTTATTGGTAGAATGTGTGGTGGCTAGGAGCATTCATAAACCCTGATTTTTGTGCAATCTGCATAGAAGAAAAAATCACCAAAATTGTGGGAGAAGCCCCCCTATAGGTATTCGATGTTCTTTGCCCCAACATCTTTCATTCTTAGAACTTTAGAAATATGCACAGGGAGCCTTGGCATCCTAACCCCCATTATTCCTAAGACCTTCATTACAAAATGATCACAAAAAGCTCTATAATCCGCAAATCTAGACCCTTCATCCCAGACTTGGGTCCACCTCTGAACTAGCCATCTCTCCTCTATCCTTAGATCAAACCTCTTTATGTATAGTGCATCATCCCACTCTTTCCTATTTTGAAGAAGAATCACGTGGCATATCAAAGAATAATTCTTGAATTCTAAATTTTCTTTTGGATCTCTGGCCACTAACAAGCCCTCATGCAACTTGTCTTCAATATATGTGATAGAATCATATAGTTGACTTGTTTCAAGGAACTAAATTCTCATTGCCATAACCATAAATTTCACTGGCATTCGGGTCAGTCCACGATCCTCCCCTAACACCTGACATAGATCATAGTAAGTTCTTACAAAATAATCCTTAAAAAATTACAACTCAAAGGGCTCCCCTCAGAGTCAAAAAGGTAACTTTTTGATCCTTTGAACATCTTTTTCATATAAAGGGGCAAAATATTTCCCCTATAGAGCTTCTTTTTATAAGTGTACTCTGCTACCAACTTGTTCTTATTAATCTTGGCGAGGGTAGTTTTTTCTAGATCAGAACATTCTGCTATAGCATCTATGGAGATATCCAAAAGAATGTGGCCACTGGATGTCCTCATAGTCATACTCTCTAGATGATAGTGCTTTGCCAATTCCCTGACTAATAAAGGCTTAACAAAAACATTGGGAACTATTAACTTTTCTAAATTAAGGTTTCAAAAATTGGATACTGGAGCAACCTTGTCCCTATTGCTATAGAAAAATTAGAAAATATCCCACCCCCTTTGAGTGGTATGGGTTGTTGGAATCAATGAACCCTGAGAGGGAGGGGGGTGAATCGGTCTTCTGCAAATTTCAAACTTGTTATTGTAATTATTTAACCACCAGATGCATAATAAGGAAAGTAAAGTGCAACAACATAAAACAAATAACCATGCAACCATAACACCAAGGGAAAAACCATGATGGGATTTGAACCCACAATTTTATTCCACTATAGCTAGTAGCAAAACAATATTACAAAGGGGGATGCACTTACATTCAGGCACACTGCCTACGACTCACTACTCAATTACAAAAACAGGCCTACAACCTTGAAGTAAGGCTCACTGCCTTACAAATGATTGAAAAAGGATTACATTGAGTGATGAACAGGAAAATAGCTTCCAACTATGCCACAAATCAATTCGAGTTAGGCTCAAGGTGATCCACTGTGACTAATGTACTAATATGCTATGTTCTGCTTTGTAACTACTCATCGAATCATCAAAAATCAAGATGAACATGTGAAACTACGCTCAATCACTCCTAAAACCATTACATACATTATTAATACTCACAAAGATACTAACCAATTCAATCTCATATATCTGTACCAACAAAAATGATCTTCCATAAGTTGACTTCACCAAATATAAAAAATGAAACATGTAGCTGCAAATCGGCTAAGATATTTTACCAAAGCATATTTCAAACCCAAAATACATGATCACACACTTCCTATAGGTCTCACAAACCATCTTGAACACATCTCCAATCATTGGAATCAACTCTAAGAATCCGGTCACACGTTATAGAACCAAATATTATAAATACTTTGTTTTCTTGCTCTACCAGATACCGGACCTTCAATCAAACATAAGAATCATCACTAGAGGGTGGATTGTCATGATAACATGTTTCATATACCCAACCAACTAATCACTGATCACCAAAACCAAAACCTTCTTCACCTAATATGATAATGATCACATAAGCTATATACTAAGTTGCATCGATAATCTTAATCTAGAAATAGTTTATCCAAGACATCCGGTTAGCCAAAACTCCATACCAGATCAGATTAGTAGGCTGAGTTGCTATCAATGATAACTCCTAAGAATATTTAAGCAATAGGAAACAACAATCTTCATTAGAGAATCACCGGAACATCAAATGCCAACAATCTCCCTCTTTCACATTGATGGCAAAACTGGTGAAAAATGATAAGTGCTCCAATCACTACAAGCAGTCTGGCAATCTAAAAATCTATATACTCACTAACTGGTTGTCTCCCCCTAGACATGTGCATCAATCTATACTCCATTTTTCACTACTCTCTCTCCCCCTTTGACATCAATGGCAAAGGGTAGGAAGCCGCCAAAACTTATGTACAAAAGTATGAATGAATGCAAGTGATTACATGAACTTAAAGATGTCTGAGTCAGTCATCTTCAAGGATTCTAGGTATTGGTTCCATCCTCTTAGGAAACACTCCAAAACACTTATTAGGGCACTATACATGAATGCATGAACCTCAATACTCTGAAGATCAGATGGCATTGATTTACCTAAGGCACTAATTACATCTTGTTGTTCTCAAAGTAAGGTGTCCATTCGAGGGTTATCAGACTTCTCAGATCTCCCACTCTACTCAAAATTTTATTCTTGTGTTTATTCAAACCCTTTATTTTATCGGTGTAATCCAAAATTTGTTCTTCAAGGGAACTCAGAAAATTTGATTGGGATGCAAAAGAATGATTGATACCGGCTAACTTGCCCTCAAGATCTCTTATTTGTTGATCAATGTCTGGAATAAATTTGGGCAAAAATAGGCATGATTTGAAAATTTCACTACCTTCATTCAATGCCTCTTCTACACTCTTCACAAAAAGATTTTAGGCTTGCTCTATCTCTCTCAACTTCTTGCAACTTATTCTGCAATATCTTCTCATTTAATTTTTTATGTATAGATTCATCTGTAGCCTTCTCTAATGATACAAAATGAGTGTTAGCAGCATTCAACATGTTCTTAATCTTTCCAAAGGGAGAAGCACCAGAATCCTAACTAAAACTAGGCAAAATCTTTTCCAAAACCTTAATTGCAAGAGAAATGACCTCTTTATCTTCAGACTAAGATTTCAACAAGTCTTCACTTGCCTTGATCTGAGCTTGAGTGACAAGTTTCAATGCTTGAAGAAGGGATAAGGTGCTCAAGTCCAACAGACCATGAGAAAAATCATCTTCTACATCAATCTCCTTACCTTTTTTAGTGACATTGGGTGCATTCATGGTTATCAGAGGTTTCTCTATTGGCTCATCATCCTTCTTTTGAATATCTGCACTCACACTCTTTTCACCTTTTTCTATCTCCTCAGCTATCAAATCTATAATTAATTCTATCTCAAGAGGTTCCTGAGTAGCTTCACTAGAGATATCTATTGCTATATTCTCAATAGGTGCATCTTGTTCAGCATCTTCCCCAACCAAATTAACAAATGGTTGATCATTCAAAGAACTAGAGAATCCTGTAGTTACTTCTGGAATTGAAGTGTTTTTAGGAACGTGCTCTACCAGGTGGGTGGCAACCTCTACTTGATTCACCTCATATCTCAGCTCTAACAAAAAGTCTTTTACTATTTTCTCTGTCTCTTTTTCAACTTCATCAATTTTACCAAGAATAATTATGTTAATTCTCCTTTTGCTTCTGAATTTTCACTTCAATAATCTTTCAAGTTCATCCCTTGATATGACTAAACAAGTGTTTACTAAAACATACTCTTGCATTTCTTCATCTTTCTTGCAAGTTGCATTTCTCTGGATATCCAACAATGTCATATAACTCTTTAGGAAACTTAGATGATAGTTCAATTAGAGCTCTACTAAAGTTATTCATGTATTGAACAACTGCTTCTTCAATTTCCCTCTGCTCCTTCTCATCAACATTCTCATAGTACACAACAAGATTATTTAAATTTCCATCCTTTATAATTTCATTCTTGATTTCTTCTAGGGATTTAGGAGGGATGAATTTAATCTTACCAGAATTTAAAGCTTTATCTATCTTAGATTTCTACTTCTTGCTTCCTCTAGGCTTTTTGGATGGCTCTCCTTGAGTCTTTGTCTTCTTGGAGGGTGGAACATCACCAGATGGATTTCTAACTACTCTAGCATAAGTAGCATTCTTCTTAACTTTTCAGACTTCCTCATCCAACTCTATCTCCTCCTTAGTTGCCACATACTCCCTTGAAGGCTTCTCCTTTTTCCTTTTCTCAACTCCACTAGTTGATACTGCTAGCTTGGGCTTGTTGGCAAATGCACACTCCAATAAGAAATTGTAGGTGATTGAAGGTATCTTCATTGATGGCAACCTTACAATCCTATGGCACCGATAGACATCAACACATGCACAGACACCAGTAGCGACAACGACAAAGATGTTTATCGACACCCTGGCCGACAAGATTTTGTTTATTATATTTTGTATTTAATTGTAAAATATTTTTATAAGTCGACAAGGAAAATTGTATTAGGACTCATATAAGTATCAGATCTTGCAAATCATTTGTAATATGTGAAATAGATGGAAGGAATGTAATAGGCAGATGCGAATATTAAGGTAGACCTTGGAATAGGGTGTTGGAAGTTGTATGAGCTTAAACCGGTACTGAACCTGGCATGGAAGATGCCGAATCGAAGCAGTAAACAACATTAGATTTATATAATCCACTTTTGTAAGTCAGTGAGACTTCCATTTTTGTATTTAAGCAGTAAACTTTAGGCAAGTGGCCTTCATGCATGTGCAGGCCCCTATTGTATAAGTAATATTCACTTATTGGACAGTGAGCGAATATTGTGGGTCACAAATCCCACCGAGGTTTTTCCCACACCAGGTTTCCTCGTTAAAAATATTGTGTTATGGTGTGCTTTCTATGTTGGGTTTTCTGATCTTATTTACTGCATTATTTCTGGTTTACCGATACACTGTTTTGGCATGCAATTCATTTAATAAGTTTAGAAAATACATTAATCGGTTAGATACTGATTCACCCCACCCCTCTTAGTATCTTTTGGAATCCTAATAGGGCATGGGTGGAGGTACTAGTTTCTTCACTTCAGAGAGAGGTGCAGATCTACTAGGCTTTGCCTTAGATTGCTTAGGAGGGTTTGCCGATTTGGGCTATGGCTTGATTACATCCTCTTCTCTCAGTATATTTTGAGCTCTTTCCCTCTATACAACCTCCTTTGTCAATCCCATTTGTTCTGCAATAGCCTTTTCTTCCTTTCTAATCTTTCACTTTCTTGTCAGCTCAGAGAATTGCTTGTTTAAGGTGAGGTCCTTTTCCTTGAATGTACCTAATCTTTCTCCCTTTGGGTCTACTGGCTAGCTCAATAGGTGTTGAGAATACACTTCAAGTGTAATAGAATCAACTTCATACCCCATGGGCATGATCCAAATTATCCTTGGCTCAACTGCTTCCATATGGATTTGATCCTTATCTACCCTGAAACAAATGGTTTTCTCATACTTCTCTACAATCTCCTTAGGGATTATTTCTCAAGCTTTCATAGAGGCCTCAAAGGTCTTGAAATAGCCCCATAATGTGGATATTCTCATTGTAGCATCACCTATGCCCCACAATCCTTCCTTGATTTGCATGACCACTTGTTTATCATTGGCCCATTGGACCTTCCCTTTTATACCAGGGATCTCATTTAGGAAGTACAATGCCAAACAAATGATATGGGAACTGCTGGCAATTGACACTCATCTGGTGACTTCCAGTAGTTTCTTATTGGTCTAGGGGTGTCATTGATGGAAACTCTTCTTGGAGATTCGATCCAGCGGTCATGATTCCTCCTATCTGGAAGCAAGAGTTAATCAGTAAAACAAGGCTATCTTGGTGATGTTTTGGTCTGGAAATATTTCCGATGATTGTGGTGATTTTGGTGATTGATATTATGATCTCTGTGAATGGGAAGATCCTTAAGAAGCGTGTGATTATATTCATTTGGTCTGATGCTATGTTTTGTTGAAGATTGAAGCTAATTTGAAGCTGCACATTATACTTCCTATAGCTGACTTGAAGGAGATTATTGTTGTTAAGATCGGATATATAAGATCAAATTGGCAATTAGTTTTTAGTGTATTACTATTGTGGAGATCCTTTTTTGTGCGATTGATTGCTATTTCACATGCGCATACGGTTTACAGATAAGTTGGTAGCATACTAAGATAGAAATAAAGTATTTGAAGAGCTAGGATAGCCAAAGATCTAGTGCTTAATCAGAACTCATTCTTGCATTATGAGATGCTATTTCAGAGTTCATTTCTTTGTATTTCCTCATTTTAATCAAATTGTAAGTCAGTGAGACTTCCCTAAAGGTTGTAGCCTTCCGGGTTATTATAATTGAGTAGTGAGCTCTAGGCAGTGAGCCTGAATGCAAGTGCATTCCCCATATATGTAATATTTATGTACTCCTGGCCATAGTATATGAATATTGTGGGTGCCGGCCCCACTATGGTTTTTCCCTTTCTGGGTTTCCACGTAAAAATTCTAGTGTTGTGGATCTGTGGTTTATTTATTGCTTGTTTATGTTCTTTACTATTATACATTGCTAAGTGGTGGATAAAGAATAAGGTTGTGAATTTATGGAAGGTCACTAATTCACCCTCCCTCTCAGTGATCCTTGATTCTAACAATTGGTATCAAAGCCTAGTTCTTCTGAGGAAGCTTAAACTCTTGAGGAAGATCTAAGAGATTGATTCAATGGATTCCAGTTTTCAGAGACAACTCAATGTGGCACTTGAGGATCTTGATACAACTAGAAATGAGATCTGTACTTTGAAGAAATTGAATGTTGTTGATGAATTCATTAGTGAGTTGAAGGATAAAGCAAGTTCCTGTAGAGAGAAGAGGAAGGAATTAATGGACAAGCTAAAGGAGAAAGAAGATCAGATCATGGAATATTAAGACAAAATTGATGAAGTTAACAAGCTTAAGAGAGAGAATGCAACTTTGAAGAATGAAATGCAATTCATTATGATGAGGTTGACTAAGGAGATTGAGGACTAGAAGAATGAAGAGAATCTAGCACAATCATTGAAGGAAAGAGCTGATGAATGCTTTAGTCTTACCTATGAGAATGATCAGTTGAAGCTTGAGTTGAGACAATCAAGGAATAATGGTCAAGAACTTGAAAGACAAATTGCTACCTTGAGGGATGAAATTTCTACTGCCAATGAATCCAAAGACAAATTCAAAGTTATCTCAACAAGGCTTGATGAGATGTTGGAAATTTAGAGGCATGGAAAGGGTATGTGAGGCCTAGGATTTGAGAAAGGTGAATCCTTTGGATCTGGACAAGGCAATGCAAAACCCGATCGAAAGAAGAGAAAGAATTCTCCGGTAAGACAACCTAATGCTCATAAATTCAATGGTAGATGATTTACTTGCAATACGTTTTCTCATATGGAAAGTCATTGTAGAAGTAAGATTAATAATGGAATGATGAACAACATAAATAATATTCCACCTTTATCGGTCAGTGTTTTATATGCAACAATTTTGGTCATAAGTAAAATACGTGTAGAGGAGTAATAAATAACTAACAAAACAAGATATCCTATGCTTGTGGAATGTTTGGAGATATTTCTAATCAATGTAGGACAAGACTAAATCTGATGAACTTCAGACCTATGCTGAATAATGTTATTTGCAGAGCATTCAATAAAACAAGCCACATTGCAAAATACTGTAGAAGTAAAAATGGTGCTCTAGTAGATATTAACAAATCAGATAAAAAGGGATTGGAAAAGCTTGATGAGATTAGAGATCAACACATGAATATGTGGGTAAAGAAGGATGAATCTAAGGCACATGGTGGATTTGTACCTGAATCTAGTGCAGAACCTTCATCTGATAACTAGGGCTTTTGCCTTAGGGGAAGGAAATGTTGGCATTTTGACATTAAGTTGTCATTGATGTCAACTGGTAGGAATGAAGGAGTGATTGGTATGATGCCAATTCACATGAGAGTGAGTAGACAGAATGAAGGCTTACCGGTAAGGCTTAAACCGGGATGAAAACTATGTAGATATCGGAAGGTTAACTGCCTATTTTTGTTGAAGAGGCAGAATGATAAAGTTAGATGTGTTACCGGTAAAGTGTACACTGTCGGTTAGTAGAAGAAGAAGGTCTCACTGGTAAATGGATGTACCAGTATGAGTTTATTGAATGATCGAGTATGAATCGACTATGTGTCGGTGAGATAAGTGATTAACCGTTGTGATGCCATGTGGACTTGAGATGGAAAACTTACAGAGGATGATGAAGCCTCCATCGACATGGTTGTTGAAACATCTAGCCAACAATAATGAAATAACCACAAATCATGGGATTGTAACTGACTGATGCGGCTCGAGGAAGAAAGGATAATAGAGGAAGATCATGGAGTAGTTGGGGCCTGGATCAATGCAAAGGAAATCTGATTACAAGGAGACCTCAAAAAGGAAACAACTGAGCGTTTTATGAGTCGACAGATTTCAAGATAGGAAATGGAAAACATGTATAGATGCAGGCCTGGAGTACAGGTGATCGACCCAAGATAGATTGGATCAGATCTTATATAGATTGTGTCAGGAAAAGGAAACCCTAACTGCTCCAATTTTGAATTGCTTCTTGGCAGGAAACCATGGTGATAAATGTATGAGCTCGAGACAGAGCAAGATGATGCTGCATAAAAGAAAAGGAGAGAAGAGAGATTAAGTGCAAAGAAGAATTTTTGGCCTTAGAAATTATTCTAAGAAATTAGCAGAGCAATTGAGCAAGAAAACCTGTGAGAGGGTTTAAATGACAATGATTGAGTACTGGTATAACTGTAGTTTCATAGTTAAGCAAAACTGACAAGGTGTAGTAGAGGAAGGCAACATCCAGATGTGACACATTGTGTGGGGGGACTATGAGAAAGAAAGAGTGATAATAGGGGCCAAGAATTGGAGATAGAAATCTCACAACTAGTAGTGTGAGATGCAGTGGAGGAGAAAAGACCATTAACCAGCAACAAGATATTTGATCAAGAGTTGCAGAATTCATTTGCAAGAAGAAGCCTTAACTGTATCTAATTTGTATTTCAATGTACATTTTCAAGTTGGAGCTTGGTGCAGGGGTTGGTGCTCCTTGGGTTGGTGCCCTAAAGATGAAGGGGTTGGTGCTCCTTGGGTTGGTGCCCTAAAGTAGAAGGGGTTGGTTCTCCTTGGGTTGGTGCCCTAAAATATTTGTAATCTTGTGTTTCATCTGTGAGGCTGGATTGGAGCAGTAGTCTCCAACAACTTTTCTCACTGAGATTTTTCCCATATTAGGTTTTCCTCGTACATCTGGTGTTGTGTGTTGCATTTGTATGATTGATCTTTTTGGGATTCCTTCCTACTTTACCAGTTTGATCATTTAGTGCATAAATTATTAACAAGTATTCCGAAGCTGCTTTGAAAGGTCAAAATTTTTAGGAACCACTGATTCACCCCCCTCTCAGTGGTACTCTATGTTCAACAAGAAAATTCATGCAAATATTGTAGTACCCCTTGATGAGATCTATAGTCAATGGATTATAGATGGTAGGAATTGAATTTTAGTTGATATCCGAGATTCAGATGGCTGGTTTTGGCATCCGGTAGTTGCGCAGGGCATCTGGTTGGATATCTGAGGTGCATTTATTTCAAAGTGAAATTATGGTTTGGAAAGTTAATAAGGGCAAATACAAGAGTTATTCATCACTTTGTGAATAGTGTTTTCGAGCTGCACACCAAGGCGATTAAGACTTCCAGGCAATCAGAGAGCTAAAAGCGATCTGACAATTGATCTAGGGCATTCAACAATTAGTTGAGGTATTTTTCGAAGAATATTTCTGAGTTTGGATTTCTGAAAATTTGAAATGGCATCCTTTTCTTCCATTGCTACACCACTGGTTGTTGAGGTCAAGAATAGAACCCATCCCATGTTCAAGAATCACCCTTATGAATCCATGGAGGTTGACTCAGTTGGAACTTTCTCTTCCGTTCCGCATGGATTTATGCACGTAGATGATATAAGGGTATATATTCATTGTGAGATTGAAGAAAATGACACTAAGGATATTTTGGACCTCTATATCAATAGTATCATGGACTAAATCGATAACCCCAAGATGAAATTTGTGCAGTTGCAAAGAAAGGGTTTCACCCAGTTCGTGAACTTTCTGTCATTCGATGAAAATGAATGGGTGAGGTATGTGTTGAGTAGAATTAATGCAGAGTTTATATGGCTTAACCAACCCTACAAGATCACTGTAGAGGCAATTAGGGTGGTAACTTGTTTGAATCAAACCAATGACAAGCCAGGGCTTTAAAAAGTCACAAAACCTACAATCAACAAGCTAACCAGTGCAAAGTTTGATGGGCATTCGATAAAGATCAACACAATCAAGGATGATGATGTCAAGTTTTTTGTGATGGTCATTGGTTATAAGGTATATCAATCTAACTGTTTGCATTCATTATCTGGCATGACCATCCATGCAGCCTACCAGATGGTTAAGGAAGATGCTCATTATGATCTATGTAGTGTTCTACTAAAGGAATTGATGATAAATTGGAAGAAAATTAAGCAAGACAAAAAGCATGTCTTGAAATTTGGTTCCTTGGTTATCTGTCTAGCTCTTCTTGAATCAAATTCCTAGAACCAGTAGAGTACAGTGGGCTTTTGATAGACCGATGGCCCAATAGATAAAATAGGGTCTTGATAATCTTGGGAATAGGGACAATCAAAATACTGCATTGTAGGCATTCTTCAAAACTTTTCAGGACAAGATGAAGCAGAGGGTCAGAATCCCTAAGGATATTGTCAAGAAATATGAGGGGACAATCTGTTTTATGGTGAATAAAGATGAATTTCTTATGGAGGAAGTTGAGCCCCAGATGGTGTGGATCTTGCCTATGGGCTATGAAATTGATACAGGAACTTTAGATGCCTACGGGCAACACCTGCTAAATGCTCTAGTAGACTCTAAAGAAGAAAGGTTTAGAACTTACAAAGAAAAATCAATGGACCTACACACCAAGTTTACCGAACCAACTAGGAAAAGAAACGTTGCCAAGATAGTAGAGGAAATCCTCGTTGAGGAAGGTCACCATTGGGAGAAAATCAAGGTTGCAAGAGCTGAAGAGATGCAGCTATAAAGAAGAAGAAACAAAAGACTACACCAACTCTAGTTAAAGCAAAGGTGTCAGGGTCTTCTCCCACTCCAGTGAAGACACCTCTGGCTGAATTAGAACCCTCTGATTCATTTTCTAAGGGGAAAGGTGTTATGAGGAAGAAGAAAAAACCCCAGAAAGGGTATGTTGCATTTTCCCTAGTGGCATCTGAAACTTAGTCAGATGCAAAAATTCCTAAGGCCCCAAGCAAAGGATAATTTGCAAGGGTGAATTGGAAACCTCAATTTAGTGAAGGTAAGAAGGGGATGAAGGAGAAGAATTTTGATCCTATTCCGGCCAATAGGCCTAAGAGAGGAGGAAGAACCAAATTTAACTTGGATGAGGTGATTGAATCCGGTAAGATGGAGATAGCTAAAACCAAGTATCATATTATTCCTCCCTTATCAGTTCAAGAGTTAATAGATAAAATTATGAAAGATGGAAATTTGAAGAATATCTCTGTATATTATGAAAAAATTGATAACAATGATAAAAGGTAGACTAAGGAAGTTGTAGTTTTGTATATGGATGTATTTAGTAAAGTACTAATTGAATTAGGAAAATATATTCTGGAAGATCTGTACAATTAGTGCACTAGTATCACCATTGAAGAAATTGATAGATTAATTTTGCTAGCTAATAAAAAGGAATTCAAGAGAAAACACAGAGTCAACAACTTGATGGTAGGTAGAGTATAGGAAATAAGGAGAGAAACCAGTGAAATCTGGAAGAACTTTCTCACTGAGAACTGACTTGTAGAATCTGATTCACACTAAACAACCACTCAGTTAGAGAATCCTTCAATACAAGATGAAAATAAGGTGGAGGACACTTAGGATGTTGCAGAGCAACAAATTTTGGATTCTGTAGAAGTTGAGGCAGATAAATCACAAGACAAATCAGTTGAGGTAGACGTTGGTGCACCAAGTGGTGACACCGATGCACATGACATTCCCATAGAGAATAAGGGTAATTGAGGGCAGGAGGCTGAGAAAAAGGAAGAGGTAGAACAAGAGAAATTAGATAAAGGGAAAGGTAAGGTAATGGAAACTCTGATCCTCATGGAAAATGACACATCAAAAATACAAAGCCAAGTGAGCTTTCCTCAATTTAACATTAGTTTTGACAAACCTTTCAATCAAATTTCTCTGACAGAAAGGATGATTGTTATTGCTACTCTCCAAGCACAGGCTAGTTAGGAGATAGCACAATCTGAATCAGAAGAGAAAAGACTCATTGAGAAAACAGTTTTAGTTTTGGAATAGGTGGTACAAAAACTACAACTTGATGCTAATGCCAATTCATCTGGTAAGATCCAGAACTTAATAGATCAAATATCCACTCAATTTGATTCTTTAACCAAGGCATTAGCCCAATAGGCTATGGAAAAAATTCAAAGATGCCAAAGTACAAACATTTTTGCAAATGATTAGCAATGATAAGGCCCAACTTGATAAGGAATTGAAACTAACTGATGAGGCCTTAATGGAAGGCGGTAAAATTTATAAGTCTTCTCTACTTTTGACAAATTTTAATATTAAAATAAACAAGCAGATAGATAATTGTAGAGGTTAGTTAGCTTTGATTTCTCAAGCTTATGACCTTACGGATAACTTAATCGACAATATTGAAGGCCAAATTTTGACAATTATGGAGCAGATTAGAAATTTTGAGAAGGAGAAGGAGAAAATGGTTAGGCAGACAGGTGAGCTCCGAAACCTAATTGGTCCCCAGTTAGACAACTTAGTGTACCATAAGATGGACTACATTCAAAATATGTCTCAGGAGACTCCAACTGACATGGAAGCTATAGAATTTCATGCTTATGTTTTGAATTGTTTTGTTTCAATTTTGGAGAAATTGTGGGCAGGTTGGAATACATATTTTGGGTTCCTTAATGTTGCATATGCAGATGTACTTAAGCATGTATAGATTTTATCATTCGGTGTGTGTATATATGTAAAAAATACTTTGATTGCACACCCTATCTTTGGTATTGCTATTAAAGGGGGAGAGATAAGGTGAAAAATGTACAGGTTGATTGTGTATGGAGTGTATAATTCAGTGATGCAGATTTTTGGATTCTGTATCTAAGGGGGAGCCTTAAAATTCTCTCATCTGGTGTACGGGTTTCACAAGTTTCAACACTTAGCCATTTTTCACAAGTGTTGTCATCAATGCTAAAGGGTGAGATTGTTGGCAATTGAAACTCATCTAGTGACTTTCAGTAGTTGCTTATGTCGGCAATATGTTGGATTTGGTTAAATGTTGTCATTGATGTCAACACTTTATCTCGGTTGGATATGGTTCTGCTATCCCGGTTAGACTAGGTTTTCTATCTTGTTTTTGGCTATGATTTTGATCCGGTGTGATCAAATCCCTCATTTTGGTTTTAGATGGTTATTCAAGATGGTTATATGCTTGTCATATTTAGTTGGTTCATGATTTGGTGCTCTGGAAGCTATCGCTTATGTTCCCGATTAATATTTCCTAGTACCGATTAGCTCTACCGGTTAGCGATATTTGATGTTATGGTTCAGTGATTTTGATACGGCTTATGGAAATGGTTTCTAACGTGTTGGAGGTGTTTCTTGATCATGTCCCAATTGTTTGGTGGCTTTGTATTGGCTCGCATGCTGATATGGTGGTCCTATTTAGATCCAGTTAGACATTTTATGTTATTGGACTAAGGGTTTCTACTGGTTACTGAAATGTGTTGGAGATTTGTCTTAGCGTGATTTCCGATAGATATAATTGTTTGGGAATTTGATTTAGGTCCATGCTATGTAATGTAAATCATAATATTGGTCAGGTGATATCGTGTTATGTAATTTTTGTAATTATGGGTTTATGGGTTTAGGGTTTAGCTGACCTTATCATAAGGTTGATGATCTATATTTATAGGTGACTTATTCATGTAGTTTAGAGATCAATGGTATGGGATGGTATCGATAATTACATTTGCATTATCAGAGGAAGGTTTATGTGCAAACAAGTGATATATCATTCAGCAGAAGGTTTTTGGTGTTGCAGGGCAGACATCTATGCTTATCCGGAACTATATCAAGCAGTAGGAGATGCTACTTTCATAGTTCATTCTTTTCAAATTGTATTCTGATGCTTTTGTAAGTTAGTGAGACTTCTCTTTTGTGATGAAATGTGAGCTCTAGGCAGTTGGCCTGATTGCAAGTGCTATCCCCATTGCAATTAATTCACATATTGTTGCAAAATTATTATCTGATTGTAGGTAGGGTTTCCCACCATGGTTTTTCCCTTTATCGGGTTTTCCACGTCAAAAATATTGGTGTTGTGTGTGTTGTTCTTTCATGTTTTATCTTTCATTGTGTTGGTTTCCTTGTGCTCCGGTATAAAGGTTATAATCTGCAATAGTTCTAATTGCTGATAGAAAAATGATTTATTACCCCCTCTCAGTTTTCTCCCAATATCAGATGTGTCTAACAATTGGTATCAAAGCCTGGTCCTCTCTACAAAAGCTTAACCGCTTGAGGAGATCTGATGGCATCTACATCTAGTTCTACATTCAATCCTTATCGGAAGGAGAATCTTAGATTTGATGGTACTATTCGCCATTTGGAGGAATTGATTATGTGTTGCACTAATGTTTTGTCATTAATGTCAACACTAGTTGTTTTGGCTACTTTACCGGTATCCTTCTATTCCTGGTAGGATGTTTGGTTTCTGGTTGGATTAGATCATGATGATCTAGTATGCTCCGGTATGTTTGGGTTATGGAATTGGCTTATTCATGCTACTCAAATTCATGTTCAGTCAGTTGGTTTTGATTTGGTGATCGGATGTTATCATGTATGCTAGTAAGCTTGGTTTGTTGCTCCGACGAGGGTTTCATCGGCAAAGCTTTGTTGAAGATCTTTGATGATATACATAAGTGGTGTTGGTGCGGCTTCTAGTAGAGATTTTGGATGTTGATGGTGATCATGTTCACGACTTGGTTGATTGGGATCATTGCTTTAGCATGTGTGGACCTAAATTGGGTCCCGGTTTATCTAGGTTATGGACCGACTTAGTGTAATGTGTGGATTGGACCTCTCGATGTGTTTCTGGGATGTCTTATGGGTTGGATATTATTTGTTTGGTCTCTAGTTGACATGTTTTGTAATTATGTAACTATTTTTATTTTCTGGTGGCTTACCTAATTGTTTATGGTCAAGCATTTGTATATATATGATGTAAGATCTTATTGTAGATCATATGTGGGAGTGGTATGCGAGAGAATAATGTAATAACTAATAATCATTTAGGCAGAGGATTTGGTCGATCATTGGTGATCAAGTTGAGTTTATGTAAGAGGATTTAGTCCTCCGGTATTGAGCTTAACTGAAACTGTACTCAGGCATAGGAGATTCTATTTGCAGTTCATTCTTTCTTCCGGATTGTAGTTTGGATTTCTATATAGTCAGTGAGGCTCCTTTTGTGATGAGCAGTGTGCTCTACGCTGTTGGCCTTCTTGCAAGTGCAGGCCCCTCATTTTTAATCAAATACTTACTAAAAAAGTATGATCTAACTATGGGTAGGCTTCCCACCATGGTTTTTCCCTTTACCAGGTTTTCCATGTACAAATCTTGGTGTCATGTGGATGGTATTTATTCTCTAATTGTTGCATATGCTTAATTGGTAAATCTTCTATTTCGGTAATTGGTTTATGCTATCATTTATTAATCTTTTGGGTTCTGATATTAAAGTTTTAATTGTGTATTGTTCTGGTAATACGGTGACAACTGATTCACCCCCCTATCTCAGTTGTCTTGCAGTTATTTGAATTGTCTAACAATTGGTATCCGAGCTCTGGTCTCTCTACAAAAGCTTAACCGGTTGAGGAAGATCCTATGGTGATTAACAGTTCAATTTCATCTAGTTCATCTACTTCTATCTTTCAGAGAGATATTCCTAGACTTGATGGAACAAATTACAGAGTATGGAAGATTCAGATGGAGACTCATCTGAGATGTCTTGGTAAAGAAATTTGGGAAATCACTGAGAATGGTGTAACTCCTTATAATCTAGCATCTGGAAATCCTCCTCCGACAAACTTGGACAAGGATCTTGAGAATGATTGTAGAGAAAGAGAATCCCTCTTGTGTGCACTTTCTGATAAACAAGTAATGGGATTAACTGACAAATCATCTGCAAAGGCTATATGGGACAACTTGGAGACTCTTAATGAAGGTGACCCTACTATTAAGATTTCTAAACTTGATGGTTACCGGGTGAGATATGAAAACTTGAAGATGGAAGAAGATGAAAGGATTACTGCATTCATGGAAAGGGTAAATGAGATTGTTATGAGAATTCAATGTTGTGGTAGAACTCTGAGTGAAGATGAAATAGTTTCTAAAGTTCTAAGAGCTTTGCCACTAGCTTAAAAGATGAAGGCTACTGCAATTAATGAATTGAGAACAATGGCTAATACTTCTATCAATAGAGATACCTTGGTTGGGAAATTATCTGCTTTTGAGCTTTAATAATTTGAACCTTCAGGAGCTGTGAAGTCTAAACCTACCTTTCATGCATCTACATCATCAACCAGCAAGAAAGATTGGAAAGATTTATATGCAAAGGAATTGGATGATATGAAGAGAGAAGATGACGAATTTGAGAAACTTGAAGCCCTATTTTCTAGAAGAGTACCTAAAGGACTAGTAGGAAGTAAGTATGAAGGAAAAGAACCTTTTAAATGTTTTGCATGTAATAAGCTAGGTCATTTTGCATCTAGATGTCCTGAAGGGAATTCAAGATTTTAAGAGAGAACTAGAAGAATGTTTAAGCATAACCCTAGATATCAGAACAAGTATAAGTATAGGAAAAACATAGATAAATCATGCTACATAGCGGATGAGGAAGGTGTGATCGATTCTGATGATGAACCAGCACTAGACTCTGCTACTGGTTTCGGAAATGAGAAGGAATGGGTGTTCCTGGCTATCAAGGAAATTTTCTAGCACTGGAAGAGAATGTACCTAAAGAGAAGGCACTTGCTGCAATAATTTGATGGCGGTCTGGTTAGATTTGGAGATGACAAAGCATGTATGATCAAAGGAAAAGGAACTATATCATTGGATGGTAAACACAATACTGATAATTCTTATTATGTTAAAGGTTTAAGGCATAATATTTTGAGTGTAGGAAAATTGGTGGATAAGGGGTTTTAATTAAAATTCAAGGATGGAAAATGCAATATCATTAATAGATCTGGAATGGAGATTGCAACTGATACTCAGACAAAAGGTAATATATTTTATTTAAATTCTGGTGAGAAGACATGTTTGATTGCATAAATTGATGAGAGTTCGCTATGGCATAAAAGGCTATGTCATGTGAATTTTGAGTGCATGGTAAAGATTAGTTCAACTAAGGCAGTTAGGGATATACCTAACATTGTGAATCCCTATAATCTGGTATGTAAAGAATGTCAAATGGGAAAATAGGTCAGTGTTGGCATTTGGCATTATAACAGACAAGGGGAGATTGTTGGCATTTCAATAAGGATATTGAGAAGGTTGTTGATGATTATGGATAAAACTGATTAAGGATGTTTACTGTTTTAATATTATTATTTTGTCATTGATGTCAAGAAATTGATTTTCTAATTCAGTATGATGTTGCCATATCTTAAGAAGTATGATTTGATGAGTATAAAGATGCCGGTAAAAGACACAGATAGAATATGATGAATAAGGGGAGAAATAAGTTATTCAATGGGAAACTATTACCGAGTTAGACAATGATGAGATCATGATGATTAGATTGTTTTGATATCCTACATATGTTATTTATTGAAAGGTTAATACTATACTATGTTACCGAGCAAAGAACCTAGTCGGTAAACCCTAAGGTTATTGCTATCGGTTAATGAAGGCAGAATGTCTATCGAGTGAAGTTTAGTATTTACCGAGTTGCAACCGAGTAATAATAGAATACATTAAATGATTACATGCCTTATTTAATGAAGGAAGCTGATGAGCTAGCTATGATTAAATGATTGGTATGCCATGAATGAAGTTTGTTAAAGAATCTATGGCAAATTAAAATCGGTAGGAAGATCTGCAGCTTAGATTGAACCGCAATACCCTAGCACAAGTTCCAAGAAATGTATGCAAGTTCCAAGGCAGGGTAAAATGTTTTCAGATCGAAGGATACATTGAACCTGGACAAAGTTTGAAGATCTGATGGCTATGATTGATCATGGGAAATGTGATCAAGGGGATTAAGCGGTTGGCGAATTGTTTATAAATAGGGAATTGTTGATAAACAATGCATGCGGGCAAGTGTATGCACAGGGATACTACATAGTGATTACCGAGCATAGAAGCTTGAAGACCCGTTTTGAATAACAGAGTATAGAGCCCAACAGATGGACAAGATTAGTTCTATGTCTATATTGTATTGAGCAAATAAGAATCTGCTTTATCATTTTAGATGTGAAGTTGCAGATAGATTTTTATTACTGTTATTTTGTGAAGTGACAGAAAATCTCTTAACCGAGTGGACTTAACAGTCTTATTTGTAAAACCCTCTAGCAAGGTGACATTCTGATTGAGTGTTTGAAATCCTTTAACAAGGTCACTTCTAACAAGGTGAAGATCCTAACAGATCTGAGGGAAATCCCTTAATCGGGTCACATCTAGCAATGTGTTTGTAATGTTTAACATGATTTGCTTTTAACCTAGCATACTCTAGAAGAGTATATTTCTTAGTGGGTCTGAAATCCCACAGTGGTTTTTCCCTATTTGGGTTTCCATGTTAAATCTGGTGTTATGAGTGTTATGATGTTTATATGCTTTTGAGTTTGCATGTTTAGTAGTTTTAGTTATATTACTGAAGTATATGTTACCGAGGTTGAATCTGATGTTTTTATGGAAGATTAAGTTTGTATGATTCACCCCCCCCCTCTCATCTTATTATCTTGGCATCTATACTTATCTTTAAGTATCAGAACTATCAGTCAGAACCTCTTTTAAGAATATACAAGATAAATCTAATGATGTTCTCGATCTTATTCATACTGATTTGTGTGGCCTTGCTAGAGTTAAAAGTTTCCAAGGTGATAGATATTTTATGCTAATCATTGATGATTATTCTAGAATGATGTGGGTTAATTTTCTAAGGGAGAAATTTGAGGATTTTGAAGTTTAAAATCTTTAAAGCTAAAGTTGAGACTGGGACAGGATTGAAGATTAAATGTTTAAGCTCAGATCATGGTGGAGAATTCACATCCGATGAGTTTAATAACGTTTGTGAGAAGCATGGCATAAGGAGACAATTTTCTACTCCCTAGACACCTCAACAAAATGAAGTTGTGGAAAGGAAGAACAAAACCATCTTGGATGCTTCTAGAACCATGATGATGGAAGCTAATATACCTCATATCTACTAGAGAGAAACAATGAGCACATCGGTCTATACAGAATCTTTGGTAGTAAATGTTATATTAGGAGAGATGATATCATTGGAAAATTTGATCTTAGATGTGATGAAGGACTATTTATTGGTTATTATAATGAAAGAAAAGAATATAGATGTTATAACAAGAGATTGCAGATAATTGTGGAGAGTGCTAATGTCAAGGTGGATGAGATGAATAGAAGTCAAATCAGAGTTTATGAGCAAGAATCGGTAGTGTAAATGATCATAACTAAACCAGTAACACCTTTACCAAAACAAAATGTTAAACCAGTTACTCTGACAATATCAAAAAATTCAACAGTAACTAAAGAACTGAGAAGAGGAACATAGAATCAGAAGACTCCTAGGTATGTGAGATTGAATCATTGAGAAGATCAGATATTTGGGGATAAGAACAATGGAGTGATGACAAGAAGGAGGCTGGAAACTGATGAGGTATGTTTAATTTCTCAAGTTGAACCGGTATCAGTAATTGATGTAAAGATGAATGTTGGATGAAAGCTATGGAAGAAAAATTAGATCAGATAGAGAAGAATAACACATGGACTTTAATTCCCCAGCCTAAAAATAAGAATGTTATTGGAACTAAATGGGTTTTTAGGAATAAGTTAAATTTGTAAGGAATAAAGATAGATTGGTTTGTAAAGGATATTCTTAGAAGGAAGGAATTGATTATGGTGAAACTTTTGCACCTGTAGATAGGATTGAAGCTGTAAGATTATTTCTTGCCTATGTTTGACATAAAAACTACAAGGTTCACCAGATGGATGTTAAGTGTGCCTTTCTAAATGAGGATCTTGATGAGGAAGTTTATATTGAGAAACCTAATGGTTTTTCATTTTCAGATGATAAAAACATGGTTTGCAGGTTACAGAAAGCTTTATATGGATTGAAATAGGCACCTAGAGCTTGGTATGCTAGGTTAGATAAATATCTTTTGAAGCTTGGTTTCACTAAAGGTAATGCTGACATTAATCTATATTATAAAGTCACTGATGATGATATATTGATTATTGAGGTATTTTTTGATGACATTGTTTTTGGAGGTGAAGATAAGTTGTGCATGAAATTTTTTAAAAATATGGAGAAATAGTTTGTAATGTCTATGATTGGGGAAATGAAATTTTTCTTAGGTTTACAGATTACTCAGACTGATAAAGGTATTTTCATTTGTCAAACTAAGTATGCTAGGGAATTGTTGAATCGATTTTGTATGGTAGACTCTAAATCGGTAAGTACTCCTATGATTACAAGTGAGAAATTGACAAGGAAAGATGAATCTGCCCCAGTAAATCCTACAAGATACAAGTCTATGATTGGAGGTCTGCTATATTTGACTCAGGCTAGGCTTGATATAATGAATGTTGTTTGTATTGCATCAAAATATCAAAGTGATCCTAGAGAAAATCATGAGAGTGCAGTGAAAATAATTTTTAGATACTGGCAAGGTACATCTGAATATGGTTTGTGGTACCCTAAGGATGATGAATTTACGTTATGTGCATTTACAGATGTAGATTAGGCAGGTGATGTTGATGAATGGAAAATTGCTTCTGGTGGAGCTTTCTTTCTGGGAAAGAAGTTGGTTTCATGGATCAACAAGAAACAATCATGTACTTCTTTATCTACTATTGAAGCTGAGTATGTTGTTGTTGCTACTAATTGTACACAAGTTCTATGGATGCAACAAATATTGAAGGACATCAAAGTGCATTGCATTGGACCGGTAGTTATTCACTGTGATAACTCTGCTGCTATAGACATATCAAAGAATGTGGTATTTCACTCTAAGACAAAGCACATATATATCAAGTATAACTTTTTGAAGGAAAAGGTGGAAGAAAATGAGGTTAGACTGGTTTATGTGAACTCTAAAGAGTAGATTGCAGACATTTTCACTAAATCTTTGCCTAGAGAATTATTTGAGTACCTCAGAGATAGGTTAGGGGTTTCTACCCCTTTGGTAGAAAATTGATTCATGATATTTAGCATCAGTCCGGTATGCATTATCAGAGATATTATTCATTCTGGATTGATGTGGGGATGCTACTGCTCAAGGGGAGTAGTTAGCCTTGTGATTCAATGGTTTTTGTTTTTGCTTTGATATTTATGTCAGATTTCTGACATTGATGTCAAAGGGGGAGAGATATTCAAGTGAAAAACTTAAGGGATATATACATTAGTGGGAGAAATTTCAAAACTTCATTGCTATATTCTTTTGTGGGAGATTAATTTGGCATTTCTTGGCACTTGGATATTTTTCACATCTAGTGTTGTCATCAATGCCAAAGGAGGAGATTGTTGGTCATTTTTGGGAATTGATTATGTGTTACATTGATGTTTTGTCATTGATGTCAACACTAGCTATTTTGGTTGCTTTACCGGTACCCTTGTGGTCTCGATAGGATGTTTGGTTTCTGGTTGGATTAGATCATGATGACCCGGTATGCTATGGTATGTTTGGGTTATGGAATTGGCTTATTCATGCTACTCAGATTCATGTTCAGTCAGTTGGTTTTGATTTGGTGATTGGATGCTATCCTGTATGCTAGTAAGCTTGGTTTGTTGTTCCAGTGAGGGTTTCATCGGCAGAGATTTGTTGAAGATCTTTGATGATATACATAAGTGGTGTTGGTGTTGAACACTATACACCACTGAGAGGGGGGTGAATTAGTGGTTCCTAAGTTCTTTTTCTCTTTCAAAAAACCTTAGATTATCAGTTATTATCCTAAGCATTGAACAGTCAAATCGGTCAGATAAAAGTGGACACCAAAAGAGACAAACACACAAATGCAACACACAACACTAGATGTACGAGGAAATCCCAATATGGGAAAAACCTCTGTGAGAAATTTTGTTGGATACTACTGCTCTAATCTAGCCTCACAAATGAAACAATGAATTATAAATATTTAGGGCACCAACCCTTGCACCAAGCTCCAACTTGGTGATGTATATTGAAATACAATTTTGATACAATTATAGCTTCTGGTTGTAAATGAGTTCTGCAACTCTTGATCAAATAGATTTTTTCTGGTTAACAATATTGTCTTCTTCTCTCTCAGCCTCACACCACACTCAGATACACTTGGATGCCTTCTTGACCGATTAAAATTCACTTGTTATCTCAACTGTCAGACCTGCAACAATATACTAGTACTTTGTCTCTGCCGGTTAAACCCTCTCACCGGTTTTCTTGCTAACTCACTCTACAACTTTCTTAGAATAAATTCTAAGGAAGATGATCCTTCTATGTGATCAAGCTCTTTTCACTCTCCTTCTTCACATCAAGCATTAGTAATTTCTGTCTCGAGCTCACATATTTATCATCTTGGATTCCTGCCAAAAACTGCATTCAAACAATGTCATCTTAGGTTTTGCCTTCTCCAACTTGATCCAAATCCGATTTTATTTGATCTGCTTTTCAAGGGATATGATCTTCATGACATCGATTAACACTAGCAAAGCTTCACATTCCAATGTACATTTTCTAAATCTGGAGGTCTGCACCATGTTTTTCTGATTTTCTCTATCATATTCCATTAATGGCTTTGTTGTTTCCTTCAGCAAACAGGTACGAAGATAAAATCTTCTTACAGGATCAGTCAGTCGCTTGTCAACTTGCCTTCCTCGAGTTGCAATCCTCTAGCATGCTCCGTGACTTGCGAGTTCTTCATAAAAGTTGACTGCTTGCTGAATTATTGCATCGATGCACACTCCATCGACCTGTGCAATATCATCACCTAGCATCCAGATATCATATTTGTCAACATCCACCTCTGCTTTGATTTCTATGTTAGTTTGACATCCTTTGTTGACCAAGGTTGACTACTGACATAGTTCACCTTATCGGTAAGACCAACAAACATCCTCTATACCGACAATCCATCCTCTTGATAATTCATCATGCCTTCTGGTATGTTTTCACGCCTCTTTATCACAAACAAACAACCAACCTTTATCCTGGTTTTGTACCTACCAATAAGCTTGATAATCGATAGATGACACAATTTATGTGTACGGGTAGCCTTCCTTTTGTCTGCTCACTCATATGTGCATTGCCATCATATGTCTTGCTCTTCTTATACTGGTGACCTTGCCAAACCAGTTGACATCAATGACAACTTAATGTAACTAATACCAACAACTGGTTTGAGACTTGGTTGATTGGGATCATTTCTTTAGCACATGTGGACCTAAATTGGGTCCTGGTTTATCTAGGTTATGGAGCAACTTAATGTAATGTGTGGATTGGGCCTCTCGATTTTTTTTTGGGATATCTTATGGGTTGGATATTATTTGTTTGGTCTCTGACCGACATGTTTTGTAATTATGTAATTGTTTTATTGTCTGGTGGCCAACCTGATTGTTTATGGTCAAGGGTTTGTATATATATGATGTAAGATCTCATTGTAGATCATATGTGGGAATGTTATGCAAGTGAATAATGTAATAATCATATATGCAGAGGATTTTGTTGATCATTGTTGATCAAGTTGGGTTTATGTAAGAGGATTTAGTCCTCCGATATTGAGCTTAACCGAAACTGTACTCAGGCATAGGAGATGTTATCTTTGCAGTTCATTCTTTCTTCCGAATTGTAGTATGGACTTATGTGTAGTCAATGAGACTCCTTTTGTGATGAGCAGTGTGCTTTAGGTTGTTAGCCTTCCTGGAAGTGTAGGCCCCTTATTTGTAATCAAATATTTACTGCAAAAGTATTATCTGATTGTGGGTAGGCTTCCCACCGTGGCTTTTCCCTTTACCGAGTTTTCCACGTACAAATCTTGGTGTCATGTGGATGGTATTTATTTTCTAATTGTTGCATATGCTTAATTGGTAAATCTACTATTTTAGTAATTAGTTTATGCATTCCGGTATTAATCTTTTTTTTTTTGGTATTAAAGTTTTAATTGCTTAAGGTTCAGGTAATCTAGTAACAACTGATTCACCCCCCCTCCTAGTTGTCTTCCGATTATTTGAACTATCTAATAGGTACAACTTACAAAATATGGAAGGAGTGAATTAAGATTCATCTAAGATGTCTTGGAGATGAAGTTTGGGAGATAGTGGAGAAAGGGCATATACCTCATGATCCAAATTTTGGAACACCGACACCTGCTGATGAACAAAAGAGAGCTGAAATTGATGTTAGAGTGAAGGAAGCATTTCTAAGTGCCCTATCTAATGAAAATTTATTGAATGTCATAGAGTTGGAGAATGCAAAGTAGATCTCGACAAAGCTTGAAACTCTTTATGAAGGTGACCAAGCAGTAAAGATTGCAAAACTTGAAGGTTTCCAGGTGAGATATGAAACTTTGAAGATGGAAGAATATGAGAAGATAAGTTCTTTTCTTGGATAGAGTGAATGAGATTTTCATGGGAATCAAATGATGTGGTGGATCAGTTAGTGAGGATGAGATTGTGTCAAATATTTTGAGAGTTCTACCTCTGGCTTACAAGATGAAGGCTACTACAATTAATGAACTTTGGACAATGTCGAGTACGCATGTTACGAGAGATACATTACTTGGGAAATTGACTTCTTTTGAGCTTGATGAACTTGAAGATTAGAGTGTTACTAAAACAAAGACTACATTTAAAGCATCTGCCTCTGGTAAGAAAAAGATACATTGGAAGGAGTTATATGTGAAATATTAGGAAGACATTGAGAGAGAAGATAAAGAAATTGAAGAGTTGGAAGCCCTAATTACTAGAAGAATCCCTAAAGGACCGGTTGGAAGTAATTATGAAGGAGAAGTACCTTTTAAATTTTTTTCATGCAATAAGATTGGTCATTTTGCTTCTAGATGTCTTGAGAGAGATTCTAGGAATCAAGATAGATTAATGAGGAATTATAAGCCTAATCTAGAATATCAGAACAGACCTAGATTTAGAAGAAATAAGGATAAATAATGTTATTATGCTGGTGATGATGATTTTGGTATCACCGATGATGATGATGAACCTATAAGTGGATCTAGTAATGAAAGCTCTAGTAAAGATTGGGTCTTTATTTCTATCAAGGATGATTCTCCAGAACCTATCATTAAAGGAACTCATACTAAGGAGAAGGCTTTAGCTACTAAAATTGAAGAAAAGGATGAATGGGTTATAGATAGTGGATGCTCACATCACATGACTGGTGACAAGAGGAAGTTCTTAACTTTGTAAGAATTTGATGGCAGACTAGTTAGATTTGGAGACAACAAGGCATGTAGGACTAAAGGCAAAGGAACAATATCCTTGGATGGTAAGACTAATACTGAGAATGTTTGTTATGTTGAAATATTGAAGAATAATCTTTTGAGTGTAGGCTAGATGATGGATAGAGGATTTCATTTGCAATTTAAGGATGGTAAATGCAAGATTGTCAATAGATCTAGATTGGAGATTGCATCCGGAACTCAAACCAAAGGAAACATCTTTCATGTGAACTTCGGTGAGAAGACTTTCTTGATTTCTCAGGTTGATGAAAGATAGTTATGGAATAAGAGGATGTGTCATGTAAACTTTGATTGCATAGTCAGAATCAGTTTAACACAAGCTGTCAGATATTTGTCCAAGATTGTTAACCCCACAATCTGGAATGTAGAGAATGTCAAATGGGTAAGAAAGTCAAAACTTCTTTCAGAAGCATACATGATAGATCTAATGAAATTCTTGATCTTATTTATATTGATCTGTGTGGACTGGCAAGGACTAAAATTTTTCAAGGTGATAGATATTTTATGTTGCTTATTGATGTATACTCTAGAATGATGTGGTTTGTGTTTTTGAAAGAAAAATCTGAAGCTCTTGAGAAATTCAAAATTTTCAAAGCTATGGTTGAGACAGAAATAGGATTGAAGATCAAATGTTTAAGATCAGATCAAGGTAGTGAGTTTACATCCAGTGAGTTCAACAACTTTTGTGAGAAGCATGGAATCAAAAGACAATTTTATGCACCTAGAACCCCACACCAGAATGGAATAGTGGAAAGGAAGAACCAAACTATCTTAGATGTTGCAAGGACGATGATGATGGAAGCCAAATTACCTAATATCTATTGGAGAAAAGCTATCAATACCGATGTATACACTTTCAATAGAGTACACCTAAAAGATGATATCAGTAAGACTCCTTATGAATTATGGTTTGGTCATACTCCTACTGTGAGATATTTTAAAAATTTTGGAAGTAAATGCTACATTAGAAGAGATGATGCATTAGGAAAATTTGATCCTAGAAGTGATGAAGGAATATTATTGGGTTATTCCACTAAGAGCAAAGCATTTAGATGTTATAACAAAAGATTGAATAGGATAATGGAAAGTATAAATGTCAAGGTGGATGAGCAGGATAAAAGTCAAATCAGATCATATGACTATGGACCGGAAGATGAATTTTTCAGATTGGAGCTGCCTTGATAACATCAGAAAATTCCACAGTGACTAATGAAGGGTAGAAAGAATCAAAAAGTCAAGACATTCAGAAAACACCTAGGTATGTGAAACTGAATCATTTTGAAGATCAGATCATTGGAGATAAAAGAAAAGGTGTGATGACTAGAAGAAGGTTAGTTACTGAAGAGGTATGTTTAATTTCTCAAATGGAACCGACATCTTTTATTGAAGCAAGTAAAGATTAGAATTGGATGAAATCAATGGAAGAGGAACTGGATTAGATAGATAGAATAAGACTTGGGAATTGGTTCCTAGACCTAAAGATAAGAATATTATTGGAACTAAATGCGTTTTTCAGGAATAAATTAAATGAGGAAGGTCAAGTTGTGAAAAAGAAAATTAGATTGGTTTGCAAAGGTTATTCATAGGAAGGAGTTGAGTATGATGAAACTTATTCTCCGGTTGCAAGAATTGAAGTGGTTAGACTATTTCTTGCCTATGCTACACACAAGAACTACAAGGTATATTAGATGGATGTCAAATGTGCATTTTTGAATGGAGATATTAAAGAGGAAGTCTACATTGAGTAGCCTAATGGATTTTCTTTATCAGAAGACAAGGAAATGGTTTGCAGATTGAAGAAAGCTTTATATGGTTTTAAAGAAGCCCCTAGAGCATGGTATGCTAGATAAGATAAATATCTTTCTAAGCTCGGTTTTAGCAAAGGTAATGCTGATAGTAACTTATATTATAATATTGAGCATGATGACATACTGATCATTGAAGTCTTTGTGGATGATATCATTTTTGGAGGAGAAGAAAGTTTATGCATGAAAGTTGCTGATGATATGAAGAATGAATTTGAAATGTCTATGATTGGCGAGATGAATTTTTTCTTAGGACTGTAGTTTACTAAGACTGATAAAGGTACTTGAGAACTCCAAACTTGTCGGTACTCCTATGATAACTGGTTGCAAATTGTCAAAAAATGATGAATCTCCTAGAATAAATCCAAGCATATACAAATCAATGATTGGTGGATTGTTGTACTTAACTCAGACTAGACCTGATATAATGAATGTTGTTTGTATTTCCTCTAGATTTCCGTCAGATCCTAGAGAAACTCATGATATTGCTGTCAAAAGGATATTCAGATATTTAGTAGGTACAATAGCCTATGGGTTACGGTATCCAAAAGATGATGATTCCAAACTATGTGCATATATAGACTCTGATTGGGTAGGAGATGTGGATGATCAGAAGAGCACTACAAGTGGTGCATCCTTTCTTGGAAAGAAACTGGTTTCATTTCTTAGAAAGAAACAATCATGTACTTCATTATCTACTACTGAAGCTGAATATGTAGTTGTTGCAACTAACTGTACTCGTATTTTATGGATGAAACTTATGTTGAAAGATATAAGGGTAAGTTATGATGAGCCTATTGTTATTCAATCTGATAATACTACTGCTATTGATATGTCAAAGAATCTCGCATTTCTTTACAAATCTAAACATATTTCTCTAAGGTATAACTTCTTGAAGGAAAAGGTTGAAGCAAAGGAAGTTAAATTGATTTATGTGCCTACTAAGGAACAAATTGCAGATATTATGACAAAACCATTGCCTAAAGATACTTTTGAATATCTCAGAGATTAGTTGGGGGTCACCACCCCTCCGGAAGAGACTTAGAGATGCAGGAATGCATCAATCTGGTGAGCTTATCAAACATACTTTCTGATCCAGGTTGATGAGATGTTGATGTTGCTCAGGGGGAGTAGTCAGCCATTTTGTTTAGTTTTCTTTTTGGTTTGGCATTTGTTCTTTATCATTGATGTCAAAGGGGGAGATGGTGTTCATGTGAAAAACTATTAATCTAAGGGGGAGATATATTTCAGATCAGTACCTAGGAGATTATTGGCATTCCTTGGCACTTGGATGTTTTTCACATTCAGTGTTGCCATCAATGCAAAAGGGGGATGTTGTTGGAAATATGCTAGATTTGGTTAAATGATGTCATTGATGTCAACATTGTATCTCGATTGGATATGGTTCTACTATCCTAGTTGCACCTATCCCGGTTAGACTTGGTGTTTATCTTGGTTTTGGCTATGATTCTGATCTGGTGTAATCAAATCCCTGGTTTCGATTTTGGATGGTTATTCAAAATGGCTATATGCTTGTCATATTCAATTGGTTCAATATTTGGTTCTCTAGAAGCTATCGCTTATGTTCCTAGTTGGTATTTCTTGGTACAGATTAGCTCTACCAGTTAGCGATATTTGATGTTATGGTTCAGTGATTTTGGTCTGGATTATGGAAATGGATTCTAACACATTGATGGTGTTTCTTTATCATGTCCCAATTGTTTGGTGGCTTCACATTGGCTCATGTGCTGATATGGTGGTCCTATTTGGATCTGGTTAGATATTTTGTGTTATTGGACAAAGGGTTTCTATCGGTTGGTGAAACGTGTTAAAGATTGGTCTTAGCATAATTTCTAGCAGATATAATTTTTTGGGAATCTGATTTAGGTCCATGCTATGTAATATAAATTATAATATTGGTTTGGTATATTGTGAAATGTAATTTTTATAATTATGGGTTTATGGGTTTAGTGTTTAGCCGACCTTATCATAAGGTTGATGATCTATATTTATAGGTGACTTATTCATGTAATTTTGAGATCAATGGTATGGGTTGGTATCGATGATTATGTATGCATTATTAGAGGAAGTTTTATGTTTGAACAAGTGATATATCATTCGGTAGAAGGTTTTTGGTGTTGTAGGGCAGACATATGTGCTTAACCAAAACTGTATCAAGCATTAGGAGATGCTAATTTCACAGTTCATTCTTTCCGGATTGTAGTTCGATGCTTTTTTAAGTCACTAAGACTTCTCTTTTATGATGAGCAGTGAGCTCTAGGCGGTTGGCCTGATTGCAAGTGCAATCCCCATTGTAATTAATTCACATATTGTTGCAGAAGTATTATTTGATTATGGGTAGGGTTTCCCATCGTGGTTTTTCCCTTTATCGGGTTTTCTCCATCAAAAATATTGGTGTTGTGTTTATTGTGCTTTCATTTTTTATCTTTCATTGTGTTGGTTTCCTTGTGCTCCGGTATAAATATTATAATCTGCAATAGTTTTGATTGTTGATAGAAAACTGATTCAAACCCCCCCTCTCAATTTTCTCCTAGTATCAGATCTATCTAATAGCTTATTGGTCTAGGTTTTTCATTGATGGCAATTCTTGTGAGATTCAATCCAGTGGTCGTGATTCCTCCTATCTAGAAGTAGGGGTTAACTTGTAAAACGGGGCTATCTCGGTGATGTTTTGATCCAGAAAATTTTCCGAGGATTGCAGTGATTTTGGTGATTTATTTTGTGATCTTTGTGAATGGGGAGATTCTTAGGAAGCGTGCGATTATATTCTTTTGTTCCGGTGCTATGTTTTGTTAAAGATTGAAGCTAACTTGAAGCTACACATTACACTTCTTGAAGCCAACTTGAAGGAGATTATTTTTGTTAAGACTAGATATATAAGATCAAATTGGCGATTAGTTTTTGGTGTGTTACTATTATGGAGATGCATTTTTGAGTGATTGAGCATAGTTTCACGTGCGCATTTGGTTTACAAAGAATCTGGTAGCTGACTGAGACAAAAATGGAGTATTTACGGAGCGAGGACAGTTAGAGATCTAGTGCTTAACCGAAACTCATTCTTGCATTATAAGATGCTATTTTAGAGTTCATTTCATTGTATTTCCTCATTGTAATCAAATTGTAAGTCAATGAGACTTCCCTGAAGGTTGTATCCTTCTAGGTTATTGTAATTGAGCAGTTAGCTCTAAGAAGTGAGCCCGAATGCAAGTGTATTCCCCATGTATGTACTCCTGGCCATAGTATATGAATATTGTGGGTACCAGCCGCACCGTGGTTTTTTGCTTTCCAGGTTTTCACGTAAAAATTCTTGTGTTGTGGATCTGTGATTTATTTATTGCTTGTTTATGTTCTTTACTATTATACATTGCTAACCAGTGGATAAAGAATAAGGTTGTGGATTTGATTTCCGACAGATCACTGATTCATCCCCCCCTCTTAGTGGATAAAGAATAAGGTTTTGCTTTTTATCTTTCTTGATCTTCTTCAAGTTACTCAACAATTCTCTCAAATGAACTTCACATAAATCTTACCTTTTATCTTCTTTCAAGATCTGATAGGCTGAAAATATTGTTGTACCAGAAACTGAGTTCTACCTACTTAATTGATAGACCTTGTAACCAACTACCATTGATGCAAATCTGACATCATGCTCCAAGATGTCACTAATAGTCATTGCTCTATTGTCAAACTTTGAACTAGTAGTGGCTATCATAGTGTTATTTGATACCTTCCTTAGACCAAGTACTTCATCGGTTGCACTCATGCATATTACCACTTGAATCACATGCTTGGTGATCTTATGGGGCCTATCTAGCCACATGAACTCATCATGGACCCTGCTTAGGACGTATCGGATCTTATGGGGCCTATTAGTCATGCCCGCATCCTGAATCTCAGGGGCATAATACCATATCTGCCTGGCCAACCCGACAAACTCCTCCACCACCACTGCACTATCAATGGTCGGCCCCCAATCCGCTACATCCTGCCACCGCCATGCATATAGGCATGCTCCCTATGGAATACCCTACTGGCGCCCAAACTGCCTCAAAACTCGGGTCACCACAGACCTCTCAATCACAAATGGGGTCCTCCCGATCAGGTATCTGGTCATAAACACAAAGGGCATCTCCAGCCCATCCTCTGCCCACACCTCGCATCCTATATACGGTCGCTAGGTGACCATATCTATATCATCTAGCACTCTCCTCCAATGCTCTAGTTTGCCCAGCTTACGTTGGACAACTAGACCCCTGTATCCATATGCATATGCGCATCCCACGGGCCTGTCCCTGTCTGCTAGTGGCCTCGCCGCTGGAATGTGCTCCCAACACCATACCTGTAATAATGTCACGCCAGCTGACAAACTGCCGTAACCAAGGTATACCACCTCATGTAGGCCCCTATAAAGATGGGCCAGCATAGCTGATCCCCATGAAAATCACCGGCCCTGTGTGACCATCTCCTCCAAAACCAGCCCCCATCCCACTGAGAATCCCTTTGACCTACGATCAGGACAAAGGAATCCACCAATGAACCCTGCTAGTACAGATGGTAGTGGTGCGTAATCCAGGTCCAAAAACTCCTGCCACGGGATCTCATAGCCACAGACTATCTCGTCGTTTAAGATACGGCGCAGTGCCTCTGTCCCACCCTCCTCCGACTGCTCATATGGTAGTAGTGCACCTACTACGGGAATCCGTAGTATCTTGTAACAGTCCTCTGGTGTGACTGTCATCTCTCTAGTAGCAAAATGGAAGGTGTTGGTATCGCTATGCCACCTCTCTGCCAAAGCTGTCAGTAGCCCTCGGTTCGCAGTGAACCGAGGCATATCCAAGAGGGAGATAAACCCACATCTCTCAATGATGTCGAGATCCGCCTGAGACAACCATGGTATCAGTGTCCACGGCCTCAAAAATCTCTCTCGCGACTGAACGACACCCAATCGCTCCTGTCAACAAGCAAAACAAATCCAATATTAGTTTCCACATCAAAACAAACATATCAAAATCAAACTCACATCAACAACATGAAACAATTTGCTCATCTACATCAAGTTCAAAATCCTATCATTTCATATCAACTTATAAAACAACTCAAGTTATCAAAAACCATATCAAAACTTGTAACACAACTCAAGTCTCCACAATCACATAAACTTGTAAAACAACACAAGTTTCCCACCCATATCAGCTTGTAACACAATTCAAGTTTCCAACTCATATCAGCTTGTAACACAAATTAGGCTTCACACATTGAACTTGAAACACGGTACGCAAACAAATCATATTTTGATCAAAACACCACATTGATATCTATACATAACTTGAAAAAAACACAAATCAAAACAAGTTATATTGACACTCATATTGGACAAATCCATAAAATCAAGACAGACACAACAAATTTACAAATCGGCTCATCTTGCATAAATTTTCCAGATGCGCTAAAACAAACTCCCGCTATGCTAAACTTCCCCCACGCGCTAGGCTGTTTTTCCTATGCGCTAATCTATTCACCCTATGCGCTCGACTGACACTACACGCTAAATCTCTCCCCCATGCGCCACCTAACCTATCCTATGCGCTAGACTGACTCTACGCGCTAATCTATACCTCCCAGGCGCTACCCGTTTGACGCTATGCGCTAGGTTAGCCCTACGCGCTAAACCCCTGTGACCTCTATGCGCTAGGTCTACCCTACGCGCTACCCTGCTGACCCTACGCGCTACCCAACTATCGCCATGCGCTATTCTGCGTCTATGCGCTAACCTCTATTTCCTATGCGCTACCCTATTTTATTTCGGATGCACCCCTTAAAATAGACTTGATGCACTACTTAAGAGTTCGTATGCGCTAATCTACGACTTTGACGTGCTAAAACGGTACAGCCGAGTTTTAAAAATAAAAAAAGGACTAAAAACGACCAAATCAAAAATCAAAAGAGGGTCAAAAACGTTGACTTACTGGTGGTCCATACGCGGTAGGTCTCTTGTACCTCTGAACGTGCTCAAAACAGTGTCTGAAATACAGAATAGGCATTTTCTTTTCAGACCAAATTCTCTTTCTCCAAAGTCAACTAAGCACAAATGAATCAAATCAAAGCTATTTTCCCCCTTTTATAGGAGAAAAATGAAATTAGGGTTAGCCCAACGGACATGTACTATGGTCGCGGTCTCTCCTATACCCTACACGCTATATATTATCAGGAGATGAATCAATTTACACACATTTTACATCAACGAAATCCTACGCATCACACGCAACCCATCAAATCAAATAAAAAATTTTCATAATTTTTTTTCAAAAATTGATTCATCTCCCGAGGGGGCATCACCATCAAATATCGAATCTGGGGCATCACGCATCAAATCAAATCTGGGGCACGACTTGCAAATCAAAAGAGCGACAGAAAATTTGCATTTGATCATAAATCATGATAAAGCATCATTTTCTTTGAAATAACATGTGCACACACATCACTTCAAAGAGGGGCAAAATGTAGACGTATAAAAATTACCATATTCCTAAATGAATATTTTATGTTCATTTCTCTATTTAATTAAATTACCCACATTCCTCTATTTAATTAAGTAAATTACTCAATTAAATTCACTATACCCATTTAATGAATAAATCGTTTTATTCAATTAAATCCCCCCTATCCACTTTTAATTAAATTCAAATTTAATTAAATAGTTATCCTAAATTGAATAAATCTAATTTATTTAATTTCCCCAAATTGCAACCAAATTGAATTAAATCATTTAATTCAATTAAAACCTATTATCCCTCCATCCACTTGCATTCTCCTACATCTCTCACTTGCCTTCCTAAACCCCTTTCTAATCCCTTCTAGACTCTTCTAATCGCTTCTAATTAGCCTAACCCATCTTCTAAACTTTGTCACATCCCTAAGCAAGGGGAGGTCACTTCTTAATTCCTCAAAGTCTTTGATAACCATTAAAGGCTTCAAGCGTTCAACCACTTAATTCCTCAAAGTCTTTGATAACCATTAAAGGCTTCAAGCCTTCAACCACTTAATTCCCCAAAGTCTTCATAACCATTAATGGTTAACTCAAACCCTCTTACATGGTTAAAGAATTTCTTTTAACTCAACCTTCATCCAACCCAAGGGTCTCATCAAGCATTTAATGCTTTGACCATGATTATCTCTTAATCATTTGCACAAAGGTTTATCCTCGGATTAACTCTTAATCCAGTGGGTAACCCTAACTTAAGCTTGACCCTTACCTTCTAGATAACCCTAAGATCTTCTCAGGCATTTAATGCCTCCAACCCCTTCTCTCAACCCAATCTTATGTTGACACTTGTCACCATTTCATTGGTGCAAATTGCAAACATGGATCCCCAACTTTCAAACTCATCCCTTAATTAACTCTTTCAATCCTGACCATCCATTGCCCTGTTTTTGCTATAAATAGAGCTCTCATTCCTCCATTTTGAATCATCCTCCAAATTTGTAGTATCACACTTATGCTCAAATACATTCAAGCTTTCATATCATTTTTATGCTCATCATTTTAGCCTCTCTTTTAAATCAGGAACTAGTCTAAATATGCAAGTTTAGAATATTTTCTTTATCATTTAAGCTCAATCATAGACTAAATATATCACGTTAGGATAGTATTTATACTAACCTTGTCATCTTATAATCTAGTTTATTGCATTTCTAAGATCATGCCTAGCTTAAGATGCGTCTCATACTAAAATCTATCAAAGCATCCCTCGTTCTTACATTTGCCATCCCTAAACCATTTTGCTCAGTGATCTGAGAGCAAAAACATTGGTTTGAGGGACATTGTAAGATAGAGAACAATGGGACCAACCTTGGGAAGCTAAGTAATACTTTATTACTCCATAGCTTGCACCAAGAAGTCTTGTGTGTGTGTGTGGACAAGTCTTTTAGAATATTTTCACATATTGAGTTCTATCGACCCGCTTTTCCCACATACATTTCTGGCGCCCACCATGGGGCCCAACCCCATTTAACAAATCGGTTTTTAAAATTAACCACTTTTGCAGGTCTGCGGGAAACAGGAATCAGCGCGTGGGAAACATTCCCTAGCACATCCGGTTAACAGTCTAGCACATCCCGCCTACTATTTAGCACGTGGGGTCTCTACTCTAGCGCGTAAAGTCCTTTCTTTAGCGCATGACCTCCACTAAATTTTTCCTGTAGGTCTCAGCATGGAAGAAAAACAGAGTAGCGAATCTGAAAAATAGATTGGCGCATCAGGTCTGTCAGATAGCGCATCCAGTTGACCATTTAGAGCTTGAAGTCCATCATCGAGCGCGTGAAAACCATCTTTTAGCGCATTTAATCATCACTTTTCCTGTAGGTCTCAGCGCGGGAGAAAAATAGAGCAGCGCTTCCGACGCACAGAGTAGCGCATGCAGAAAACAGTGCAGCGCATTTAGACATAACTTTAGCGCATATAGATTATATTGTAGCGCGTACAGTCCTTTCTATAGCGCGTCACAGACAGAAAAGAAAAAAAAATTTAAAATTGTAACCGAAATAAAATTTAGACTTGTAGAAGTCCACCAAAATCCAGATTTTCTAACTATTTAATTGAAATTTTGCAGGACTTTGACAATTTCTTGCAGGTGGAGCGGGAAATTTTCATTTATCGATTTCTTTTGTTGACCACCAAGATCGAAAATTTTGCTTTGTTGACCAATTCCTTTTTCATAGATTAGAAAATCATTGCCTTAAAAGGATAAAAAGAACACCATGTTTTCGTGGAGCAATATCTCCATATAGATTTTAACAAATCATTGTCTTGAAAGATAAAAAGAATCTTGCTTGCCTTGTCTCGAAAGTGGAAGAAATATGCTCTCCCCTTAACTGGGTGATCAAAAATCCAAACCACTCTTAAAAACTTTTTTTACTTCAAGCAATAAAACCTTTAGCAGGCCTGCCTTCCCGAGGAGTTGAAATCAACTCTTAAAGCCGTTTATGGCTGCTGTGAAGGGAATGACCTAAGTGGGGAATGGCTTTAACGCCAAGAATTCCAACCCACTATAATCAAACGTAGAAAGTGACGAAAGTCCTTTTCAACAGTTACGCGCAACGATTAGTCTTCCCCCAGTATCCTTGAGATATGTAAAGCCTTTGTTCTAAAGGTTGGGAAGCCTCCTGAGGAAGTTTATCACTGATGGCCGAACAAGAAGCCTGATTACGAACCCTAGAAATAGAAGCTTTGAACCGAGTCAGTAACCAAACATTTATAACATCATAGTGCAAGGGTGGGGAAGAATCCACCCCCAAGATTACTCACCATATATCTCCCAAGATAACTACTCAACTGTGAAGCGATTCAATTTGGGTTAATTTCTGACAAAAGGCAAAAAAACGGGCGCCCTCTAGGGGGTGACACGGCTGTTTGAGCTGACGGAGTATCGAGACTAGTGGGCTATGATGTTATTTATGACCCTTGACTAAAGAGTCTTTTCTGAAGTGTATTACTTGTATCAAAACCTGTTAAAACATTGGGGATTTGAACACATCCTCGCAGAATATACACTTTTTGTTAGATTAGGCAAAATGGTTGTACTTTTTGTGCCGTGCTTGCATTTACTACTTCAGAAAATCATCCATCAAACTTGAAAATTTCCCAGCAAAAGTTCAAAATTTGAAAAAAATCAACCAAAGAAAAAATCAGGGCAGTTTAGCGCATAAGAGCAACTTCTTAGCGCGTGTAGACTTTTTGTTAGCGCATCCAAACATCAAATTAGCGCGTCAGTTCAAAACAGTAGCGTTTCATCTCAAGGCAAAACAATGTAATAATATTTAGCACATCAAAGAAACAGTCTAGCGCGTGGAAGCATCAGCTTAGCGCGTGGAGGCTAAACATTAGCGCATTAGGTTCATAGGTTAGCGCGTGGAAGACCCAGGGTAGCGCATAGATTTTTCAAAACAAATAGAAAACAAATTTGCACATTCAAAACTATAGCGCATGTCTGGGGGCAGTTTAGCGCGTGTGGTCGTTATTTTAGCGCGTGGGGTAAATTTTGTAGCGCATATAGTCTCTGCTTTAGCGCATGGTCCAAAACACAAAATAGAGAGGAATTTTAAAAATTTCAAAAACATTTTTCAGAAGCCTTCTCCATCAGACATCATTTTTCATCAAACGAGAATAGCAAAAACAAACCGTTAAGACTGTTTCTTAAGCTAATTTGTGTCAAAACAAAAGTTGTAAAATCCTAAACGAATCGCACGATAAAACATGCCTATCTTATCATAATCGGGAAACCTCATCATTAGTATCAACATAATCCTTTACCATCTTACAGATTTTATCTCACAAAAACCACTTGTTTAAAATTTTCAAATTGTCAAATCAAGTTTCCATATCGGGAAGCTTTTATCCATATCATTTGACACACTTTGTGTGAAGGGGCATCTAAAACTTCACTCTGATAGAGTAAGATTTGAAATTTTTCAAACAAGATCAACTGAATCCAAACCAATCAAAGGAAACCATTGATCACTCATGCATGACTAATCCTCATATTCTGAGAAGAAAGAACCTTTATCGTAACATCACGTTGAAGAAACAACAACCTAGTTTTTCCAAATTCATCAAAAGAAACAAGTTCTTATACATCAAACGTCAACTATTCAAATCTCATCGGGTATTCCTTCATCACGTCAAACATTATATCCAAAACAAATCCAGCGAATTTGACAAAGAACCCTTGAAGACAAAAGCATACTGTCAAAAGTCTGCTTTTAATCAAACCATAAACCGCAGCAGAAAAATTAATCCAGCATTCTTGCCCGACGAGTGTATCACTTATAACACATCTCGACCAAAACCACCCACCCCCGAACAACATATCAACGAGGCTTTTGTCCCTTTCATCACTGAGAGTTTCTACTAAAATGCCTGTTACTCACTCTCAAAGAAACAAACAAAGCGAGACACACGCTGAGTCTAGTATGAATCGAAGATTATCGAATCCTTTTGAAGTTCCACCCTTAGAGGAACCTGAAATTACTGAGGCACTTCTTCGGGAATGTCAGGAAAACCCTTCATTCCAAAAGGTTGTAGAAAAGCTCATGGAAAATGACAAAGAAAAATATCTGCTCATGCTTACAAGTAAAGGCATTAAACTTCCCAAAAATTTAGACCCAAACATCTTTAAAATTGGATCTCGACAATATGCATATCAAGAACAACAAAGAGAAGAAGAAACCCGTAACTTTGAACAACACATACCTGAGCAACACATTCCAGAACAACGCATATCAGAAATGCGTATACCTGAGCTAGAAACACCAGAGCAAAATATACCATTTACCACACCTTTTCAGCTGAGAACAAATACAAGGGAAGAACTTTTCCCTCGACAAGACCATATACCTTTGGTAGCCCTTACTCAACAAATGCAAATGTTGCAAAGGCAAATACAGGATATGTAACAAGGGACAATAGTGCGGTACTCTTTAGACGAAATCTGTCCTTATCCATTTGATAGAAGATTGAACATGGTGCCTTTTCCTCCAAACTCAGACACTCCCAAATTTGATAAATATGGTGGGAAAAGTGATCCCCGAGATCAGTGTAGGTACTGACATCCTAATCCCTTTTCCTTAGGTTTTATAATCTCTCATGTAAGATGATCTCATAGTCCTTAGGCACAAATTGTCTTTTGATCTCTACCACCATCTTTTTCCATGAAGTTATAGGCTTCTTTCCTTCTTCATCTCTTTCATTTTGTAGGAAGTTCCACCAACCAAGAGTTGGAACCTTCATTTTAGATTTATCTACCTTCACCCTTTGGTTATTAGGTACCTCCTCACATTCAAAATAATTCACCATTGCCTCTATCCAATCCATACATTCTTCTGGATTCATTTTCCCAGAGAATGTAGGTAGTTCTACTCTATTGTCTCTTCTTCCCACCATATTAAGGGCTTCAACAAATTGTCTTTGGTCTACCGACATCTCTTGTCTCTCTACTTCCTCCTCTCCTTCTCCATCAGAGGCTGATGCAACTTATTTTCCTGCTTGTTCTTTCTTCAACTTCTCTATCTCTTCCTCCATGTTTTTATTATTGGCCGCCTGCTCTCTCACTATCTTGGCCAACTCCATGTTTGTCATGGATCTAGTGGTAATATCCTCACTATTCTCTTTTGTCTCTTCCATTACTTTATCTTTCCCAAGGTTCTTCTGAAGCTCTGAAACCACCTAATGGAGAGTACACATCAAGAAATGTACTAATGGGCCTACTTCTTGGTTTATACCCCCAAAGATTGATTTCTCACTCCAAGGTGGTCGAATGGATTCTTAGATGAAAGTATTGATCTCCTAAGTGTGTTTCACATCCCACACTTCTCCCATAGGTTCTAGGGACCTTACACAACTCTAACCAAAATTGGGTCTTAGGGACACTTTCCCCAAATTTGACCAAAATATGGAAATTTGGTCTCCGATCTATAAATCCTTGATCTCATGATTGGGATAGTTTATTTATTTCTAGTATGAGGACAATCAACCACAAATTGGGTTTTGGGACTTCCATAAGGCTAAGAACCCTTATTGGGCTAGAGGATCCTAATAGGTCTCTTTAGCCGGTTAATGGGCACCAACTTGCAAAACTTCCAAAGGACCAGACAAAAAAATCACTATTTTGGATACCCTTTTTGGACTTACAAAAGATCCCAAAGTTGCAGGAATTGAGCCTACTCTAGCATACCCCAACCCTTACTATGTTCACAAACCTAATAGGCCTAATTAGGCTTGGTTAACAAAGTAAGTATCAAGAAATGGGTGCATAGAACCAATGCAACACTTTGATTAGGTTCTTCTACCTCAAAATGAACAAAATCCACTATCAAACCAGTCACCTTGCTTGTTTGGCCGACTGTCCACTCAATGGCCTCATCGCTTAGGTTAAATACATAGAGATATTTAGCCTACGACTTGGCGGTTGAGGCAACAAAAAAACTCCTCCAGTCCTGAGCCTTCATGGTCTTACTATAAACTCCCCTAACTTATATTTTCCAAGTGGTCATGAGATTCCACTATAGAAAAGACAAGTTAGGGCTCCATCTCTGCACTAACCCTGAAATTAACAGTTTCTAGACCAGTGTGAACAGAATGAAAAAAAAATCTCTACTCCGGTCACCAAGTTAACTCCAAACATAGGAAAATAAAAATTAATTTAATTTACTAACAGTCCATGCCTAGAGTTTTGGTCTGGCAATCCGTACTAGACCATACTATCTTAGAAAAAAGAAAATTGCTCAGGAAATTCAGTGCTTCTCATTCAATTTTCCACCAAAAGTATCATCCAATCACTCTAACCTTCACATGAAAGGCTTCACATGATTGCATAGGCCTTTTGAAATGAACCTAACCACCTTTTTTAATGGTTATGACCATTGGAACCAAAATGCAACTTCTCAGAGCAATATTGTAAAAAGTTGTTGACAACATTTTGACAATTTTGCAACTTTTGGCAACTTGCATCCTCCAAGATTCAAACATGTTTAATATCTATTCTATAGTCATTTATTTAATAAAACAACATCAAAAAACCTATGAAATCCTATTCTAAGGTCCTATTGGTCTAATGAGATCCAAGGTTGTCTTAAGGTACCTTTGGGACTCTTAGCCTTACAAGTTGGACCAAAAAAAAAACATTATTAGGTGGATCCAAAGGATCAACACCATGATTACACCCTTTTAACTTCTTACTACAACCTAGTGATCTTCAAGGGTCTGAGATATGTCTTGGGTTCCCTGCATGAGGTTCCATCACCGAATTTAGGTGTGGAGCCATTATACACATTAGAATCATCTTTCTTAATGCATATCTTCTTATTCTGATTTCTGGTTTCCTCTACCTTTGATTTTTCTTTCTCATCCGAATTGTTCTTGTTTACTAGACCATTATTCCTACTTTTGTAATATTTTGCAATGTGACCTAGTTTTTTGCATGCATGGCAAACAATATTTCTTTACATAGGCCTAAAATTTATCTAATTTGGTCTCATCCTGCATTAGTTAGAGATATGTCCAAACATCCCACATGCAAAACATCTCTTATTCTGAAAATTGTTCATTGTTTTGCACATATTTGACTTGTGACCAAAATTGTTGCATTTGAAACATTGAATGGTAAAGGTAGGAACATTATTCATCATCCCATTATTCATCCCACTTTTAAATTGATTTGACATATGAACACATCTACTGCAAGTAAAACATCTACCATTGAATTTATAAGAATTAGGTTGTCTTACCAGATGATTCTTTCTCTTCCGATGATTAGGTTTTGCATTGCTCTGTCTAGAACCGGAGGATTCTCCTTTCTCATATCCAAGTCCTCTTGTCTCCTTTAAATGTCTCTATCTTTCTAACATCTCATCAAGAATTGTTGAGCTAGCCTTGGATTTCTCCTTCTAATCATTAGCAGTAGCAAGCTCGTCTCTTAGAATTGTGATTTGTCTTTCAAGTTCTTGACCATTATTTTTGGATTGTGCTAGTTCAAGCCTCAGCTGATCAATCTCATAATTCAGTCTACCACATTCATCTACTATATTTGATTAATTTAATCTATCTTCATTCTTCTTCCAAACTTCAATCTCCTTTGTCAGTTTCATAACAATGGATTGCATCTCATTCTTCAGAATAGCATTCTCTCTTGCAAGATTTTCACATTCATCAGTCTTGCCCTAATTTTCCATGCTTTTTTCTTCTTTCTCTTTCAGTTTGTCCATCAGTTCTTTCTTGTTTTCCCAAGAAGTGTTTACTTTATCTTTCAATGTCTCAATGAAATCTTCAGTTGTACTCAGGTTTTTTATTTAAGGGACTTCTTTCCTTGTTGAATCAAGGTCTTCAAGTGCGACACTAAGCTATCTCTGCAAACTAGTGTCCATTGATTCAATCTTCTAGATATTCCTCAAGTTGTTAGGCTTTCTCGAAGGAACTAGGCTTTGATACCAATTTTTGGAATCAATGAACACTGAGAGGGGGGGGGTGAATCAGTGTTCTACAAATTTCAAACTTGTTATTCTGATTCTTTAACCACTAGATGTATAATAAGGAAAGTAAAGTGCAACAACACAAAATAAATAACCATGCAAGCATAACACCAATATTTTTATGTAGAAACCCAAAAGGGAAAAACCTTGGTGGGATTTGAACCCACAATATTATTCCACTATGTCCAGTAGAAAAACAATATTACAAAGGGGAATGCACTTACATTCAGGTACAGTGCCTAGAGCTCCCTGCTCAATTACAAAAATAGGGCTACAACTCTGAAGGAAGGGTCTCTTCCTTATAGATGATTACAAAAGGATTACACTATGAACTAGAAAATAACATCTAACTATGCCACAAATCAGTTTCGGTTAGGCTCAAGGTGATCCGATGTGACTGATGTACTGATCTGCTATGCAACTACTCACTAGATCATAAAAAATCAGGATGTGCATGTGAAAGTGCGCTCAATCACTCCTAAAACCATCACATACATCATTACTACTCACAAAGATACTAACCAAGTCGATCTTATATATATGTACCAACAAAAATGATCTTCCACAAGTTGGCTTAATCAAATATAAAAAATGAAACGTGTAGCTGTAAATCGGCTTAGATATTTTACCGAACCATATTTTAGACCCAAAATACATGATCACACACTTCTTATAGGTCTCATAAACCATCTCAAACACATCTCCAATCACCAGAATCAACTCTGAGAATTTGGTCACATGTTATACCACCAAATATGATAAATACTTTGTTTTATTGCTCTATTGGATACCAGATCTTCAATCAAGCATAGGAATCATCACTGGAGGGTGGATTGTCATGATAACTCGATTTATATACCCAACCAGCTAATCATTGATCACCGGAACTAAAACTTGCTTCACCGGAAATAAAAATGATCACAAAAACTATATACTGAGCTACACCAATAGTCTTAATCCATAAATAATTTATCCAAGACATCTGGTTAGCCAAAACTCCATATCGGATCAGATCAGTAGGCTGAGTTGTCATCAATGACAACTCCTAAGAATATATAAGCAACAAGAAATACCAATCTTCATCAAAGCATCACTGGAACATCAAATTCCAACATGGGCATCCCTGCATTGGGAACTTTTGTCTCCAAAATTTGCTTTGAAAATCTCCATCATAATTGACCCCTTGAACATTTCTAAAAGATCTCAGCTGAGACTTCGGGGTTCCTTCTTCTTCTTTTTCTCTTCAACTTCCAATTTGTCTACCAAATCCTCAGCAATATCCTTCGGAGTCTTAGTTGGGACTAATGAGGATGGGGCTTCTTTTATTTGCTCTTGTTGAGCCTCTGATGGGTTCTCAATAGCAGAAGGTGTGCACTCTGTCTCAGCGGTCTTCCTTGATGTTGCTGATGTTGAGGGTATGAATTTATTTGTGATAGCTCTTATTCTTTTGTGCTTGGGAGCCTTTTCTTTAGGGTTAGAACCCTCTTCTCGTGGATTTTCTATAGCTAGGGAAGTCGGTGTAGACAATTTTGCAGATGGTTCTTTGGGAACAACCCTCCTTCTCTTGAGAGTGGGCTTTCTAGCTATTGGAGAAGGGATGGGCTTAGCACAATGTTCACTATTAGAAGGGACTACAATGGCATTCTTGACTAGTTTGTTTCTTTTTGGGTTAGCAACTTCCTGCAGCGGTGGTGTGCTTGACTCACCAACTTGGGAAGTTTGGGTAGCAAATAGAGGGTTTTGGCCTTTCGTGGGTTTGTCTGCAATGGCTTGGACAAGTGGAATGACTGGTAAGGGAATTAAATGACTAATCTCAAGCTGGGTGGAGCTTGTTTCTACTTGGGGAGCCTCGTGGGAAGTAGTGGGGGTGGTTTTCTCAACTGGAGAGGTCATTGCTTCATCTAGAACAATACTTTAAAAGAAACCCTACACAAACAAACTCTCCCTCTAAACCTAGGGCAAAATTATCAAATTCACAAAGGGACACTTCGAAATATTCCTACAAAAGCACAGAGAAGGACTTGGGAATTTGACTTACTGATTTGGATGCAAATGGGTGTTGTTGAAAACTCTAGAGATGCTTGGATTGCTCTGGTTCACCTTATCACTCAATGCTTCACTCTTCAATCACAGGGTGCAGAATTATGCTTTAAATTTTTCTTTTATTTATCGCAGATGAAATGCCATTACTTCATCTATGCAAGCTTCAGCTAGTTGATGGCCTTAGAGATTCAAGTTCTACAGTTGATCTTCAAATGAGCGGTCTAGATCTCGTGTTGACACACATCAACGCTGACATGCCCCCCCTCTTTGATTACTCTTCCACCTTTAAAAATACGTTGATTATTCAAATCTTTAATTTTGTCATCCTTATAAAAATATGACCCATGCAGGATAGCGAGTCCCTTGTATTTCTATGTCGCTCAATGTTTTGCATGGTCCTCAATGTGCCCTCTGCCTTGCCCCAGGATAGTGGGAAACATTATTCGTTTGCTATGCCATCATCCCACACTACTATCTTCTTATCATTGTTTACCTCGCGGGATAGCGAGGCCTCATTGTTTCTTATTACTTCACTGCCTTGTAGTGTCCCCTCTTTGCTGCTAAGACACATGTGGGATGGTAGGGAAAGAAAAACACTTGCCCAGCTACCCCACACAACTTTCTTTTACAATCCTTTGGCTTTGCAAGAAACCCCTTTCTAAACCTTTGACCCCTTCCCACTATCCTGCACTCATGCCCTTCTTGTTTATTTATTTTTTACTACTTACGCATTAATCCCTATTGGATAACGGGGCCCTATGGTTCTTTGAGCACCTCGTCACACCACAACATCCCTTCCTTTCTATTAGTTCACACATGGGATAGCGGGGACAACAAAATTCTTATTTTCTATCCCACTCAACTTTTACCTTATTGCTTATTGTCTTTTCCACTTGCTTGCTCACTGTTTCTCCTCCTGAGGGCAGGGAAAACTTTAAGAACCCCCCCTCCTTGGACAAGGTGTAAAAACCTGGTGAAAGTTGTATAATTTTGAGGAAAATTTTAATTTTACTGGCAAATTTTTGCGGTTTACGGAGAAAAATAATAATCTCCATTGGCGAATTAGCCATGATCGCTAAAAGTTTGTGAAAAATCCTGGCGAATTGTACTATTTTTAAAACCCAAAAAATAATTCCATAGGCGAATGGTAATGTTTTTAAAACCAGAAAAATATTTGCATTGGCGATTTCAACCTATTTTCAAACCATAAAAATAAAATATTGGCGATTTCATGCTATTTTCAAACCATTAAAATAAAATATTGGCGATTTCAAACTATTTTCAAACCATAAAAATAAAATTTTGGCGATTTTAAGATATTAACTTTAAGTAATTAAAACACGTGGCACACAGTCGTCAATTCCCTACCTCTCACAATCGTCAACTCTCTCTATCTCCAACTCGCAAGCTGAAAATGCTAAGCCTTCTTAACCTCGAGATCTAGCGACTGAGGGAAACTAAACTGGCACTCGCCAATTCTCAACCACAAATGTTAAGTCCTTGTCACCGCAGCGACTTGGAGATAGTGGTAACTTAAAAACTTTAACCCTTGTCGCGTATTCGCCAACATAAAACTGTTTATCTCAGACCAACTCGAGACCTCACAACCAAAGTAATTTCACTAACATTCTCTAGCTCGGTAACATAAAATGCTAATACCCAAAAAGCTAGAGACCTCGCGATGTAAACCCAAACCAACTTGTCGCCAACTGGCGGCTTGATCACGTCTTCAAACATTTTACCTCGCGAGCTAGCAATAACCATAAAACTTAACCACAAACTATCTGGTCGCTAGCTCGCAACCTAAAATTTTTAGGCTTGGATGCTGACTCGTTCCTGAGGGACTAGTTTGAAGGTTTCTCTTGAGTCGAGGTTGATTAGACAAGCGAGGATGATGGTTTCAGAGGCATAAAAGGATTTGATAGCTTTTGAGTTAGAGATGGGAGATCACGAATTTCTCTGAGAAATAAGAGCTCAGGTTGCTTGTTGTTAGGGATTTTGAAGCAGAATTTGTCCAATCAAGGAGGAATAAAATCAAAACAAAATCGTTCACAATAGATGAGGCTTAGCAAGATGCAGTGGATTTGATAGGCATGACGATGACTTCTAGGAATCTAGAGTCTATAGTCATGTTGAAAACCACCAAAATGATAATTTTTCACGTGAATGCAGAATAAGTATCACCAAATGAAGTGTGAAAATGTTATAAATACAATGGAGTGGTGACTTAATTGGTAGAAGAGAAAATTAACCTTCTTCATTTTCTGAGAGTGGTTTTTTTCCTCAGAAAGCAAGATGATGTTTGAGTAAAATCGTGCATGGAGTTGTACTTGTTGTGTGCTCTGTGATATCGGATGGGTGTTTTTTTGTTTTCTTCTGTGTGAGTTTGTTTATTGTCAGAAAGGTTGTGAAAGTGAGAAGGTTTGCCAGAGGGGGTGTGAAAGCCTTTTTTGTCAAGAAGGGCCAAGCATGGCACATCCTCTGCTTCTACTCTACCATAGGATGGCAAGGGGTTTGAAGAAGGAGCCCGCAGAGGAATGAAAGAAGGATTTGTTTCGGTGGGGAGTGGTAGCCAATCATATTTGTGATGACATGGAAGCTGCAACCCCCCCCCCCCCCCCCCCCCGCCAACATATTACATTTACACTAAAGCTCCTATTTCCACTTTCCCTGATCGTGGGCATGAAGGCTCAAGTTCCTCTTTCCATTTTCTCTGTTCCTAGGCATGAAGGCTTCCTCCTCAATTTGGAAATGATCTGTTGGACTTGGACAGAACATAACATCTCACATTCCATCTGAAATGAACGCATCAGGGTGATAATGGCATGGCTCAAGCAGTTTTGCAAGTTGTATAGTCATTGGGGTTCCTTTTCTGGTTCCAGTAGTGATTCTAGACTCTAGGTGAAGGGAGCAAGTTGTATACTGTATAGTCATTTACAGAGAAAATGAAAAGAATTTAGTGTCAAGCTTTGCCTATATATAAATTTATTTTGTGTATAATTCAATCTCTTTCAAATGATCAGAATCATGAGATTTAATTTTTTTCATTTGTTGCATTGTTATGGTGTATGTAATTTTTCATTTACTGCTTCCTAATCCTATTATTCCTAGGAATGCAAAATTTCTGTTAGTCTGGAATCATATTAAAAAATTAAGGATTTACCTCATTGGAATTGGTGGGCGGATTATAGACAGTCATAGAACACCTCCATATATATTACATAAACATTAATAGCATATACAATCGTAAGAGTATTAAGAATGAAAGTATTAAACACCACAAAAGATTATTAGATAGGAATGCAATTATACAACATAATTAGTAAAACATCAAGACAACAGACCAGTGCCTTATCCTAGGGCATAGAGTCACTTACAAGTCAAGACAACCTAATAATAAACTTCAATAAGATTCATTTGCATATAAATAGGATTGAAATTATGAATAATGCCATTACATACAGTTACACAACCCAGATTCATATGTAAACTGAAAAACCCTTGACCATTCAATTCACAGTGAAAACATAAATTTAACACAAAGACAATTATGTGAAGATCGCATTGCTCAAACTGAAAATGATATTGATATTATATTCATAATGATATCAGAAAGTAAATTCACAATGTGATTCAACTATGCACTCATCAAATTCTCGAACAATTGAGGTATTATAACTATATTAATATAAGAGTTTTCAAGTTCAACATCATTGATCAATAAAAGTGGCAACCTCAACCCGAGGATTCAACAAGCTTAGGATTACTGTGAGGAATCTTGGGTAGCAACTGATAACTCAATGATGAACCACTAGTACCAAACCGGTACTGAGAGGGGGGGGTGAATCGGTACCAACACAAATACAGTCCAAAATGGGTTTGACTGCAAATATTCCAAATGACTGACAAATAGGGATACTGGTAAAACAGAGTGCAATCGGTAACATTCAGTACAGCTCAATCAGTCATGAACTGGTCACTCAATAAGCTTCCCTCTTAGCTCAATACTACAGTATCATTATATCCTCATGCATAAACAAGTAAACCTAACCATCAGATCTTCACAACAGTGAGTTCAATATGTTTTATAGATAGGCATAAAACATAGAACCTTCATGTGCTTAATCAGGTAAAACAAAGCATCACAAGACAAAAGCATTTCACATGACACGCATATTTTTTCACGTGGAAACCCAACTGGGAAAAACCACAGTGGGGATGAATACCCACAAGTTGCTTTTTGAACTCTTTAGAAATCTGCTCTATTAGGAGCCTTGTCCGATTAATGACATTACAATAGGTTCTGGTAGGAACCGATCCTGTTAGGGATCACCTAGTTAAGGGATACCCGGTTAAGGGTTAAACCCTGTAGGGTCACCTTGTTAGAGGATTTCAAGAACTCAATAGCTGAAAGGATCTCCTAAGCTCTCTATCTTCTTAGAACTCATTAGCCTCGAGTTACCTGGTTAAGGGATTTTAATCAAGCCAGTTAAGACCACCCGATTTAAGGGATTTTGAATCAAGCCAGTTAAGGCTACCCTGTTAGGGGATTTTACAACTATTGAAGTGGTTAGAGATCAACAGGTATTACAATGATCTGTTAACAACACTAAATGCTAATGCAGATCCATTTAGGCTCCTCTTCACCTTCTGTACATTCACTTTGCAGATATCTCTTCTCTCCTCTAGTCAGGCAAGAATCATGTATCACTTCTCTTGGATACACACTCACGACTTTTGCCAACAACTTCAAAAGAAACACAACATTGACCTTATATGAAACATACAGGTCGGTAGCAAAAACCCTAAACCCTAAACCTATTAGGTTAAGCAATTCAAATGGTTTGATCCTGACTGTTGAATCATACTGCATTAAATGTAAAAATCTTGAATCGATCTCAAGACATTCTCCATCATCCATTATCCACCGATTTCATGGCGGCTGATAACCCTTTACGCGTTATCACCATTTGACAGACTTTGCTCATTCCTGAGGTAGATAGGAATAGTCTTCTTCATGCAAGATCCTTCACGCGCACAGAGCTTATGTGGCAACATGATCTGTCCTCCATCATACTGCTAACTCATCACACAAAGATCACCGACTGAGTCACATAGACTTGAGGTACTCCAACTGGAAACCTTGAAGTGGAAGCTACCTACCAACTAATAGTCATACAATGCTTCCATGTGCTGGTTCCCATAACTACATGTCGGTTCCCATAACTACATGCCGGTTCACCTTGAACAAATATGCCGCTTCACTTTGGCATATAAACTGGTTCATACATATGTCGGTTCCTCTCTCTTCACCTATCACATGTGCCGGTTCACACCATGTCTCATATTGACATCAATGACAACATACAATATCATTATGTCTTCATGCCAGTTCACATAATGCCAACAACAACCTCAACCTGAGATTTCTTCTTTGGCTTTAGCATGGCTTGCCACCTGTCCACCTCTTTGTCTATTGGCCAGCTGAATGCCTTTACCTCTTCCAACTTTGCAATTGAATCTATCCATCTGGCATCTGTAACTGCTTTGGACTCAACAATAAACTTTGCATGGTCAACCTCAACCTTGAACAGTGAATCAAGCAGACCATTAAGGAAATCAGCATCAACCTATTCATTTACATGCTTGATTATTTCTTCTTGCTCCAGAATCAAATCAAATTCATTGGTCCAATCAGAAACTAATTTCAAATCTCCATTACTACCATAAATTGAAGGCACCAATTTATTATAACCTTCCCCAAATGTCTGCAATTTTTCATTTATAAGCACATCCTTCCCTGTGAAAAATGCATAAGCTGCATTCATTACCTCCACCATGTCTTTAGTGTCATTGATCTTGGGAGGGAACTTGTCACTATACATCATTGCAGTATCTAGCTTATCCATTAATCTGCTTCTTCCTGAACAAACATTGAACAAAGGTCCAAGAAAAGCGACAGCCTCAGAGGATGTTTTGCTTGCCTCTTTCAAAGAAATGTGCATATTATGCACAACCATCAATTTGTCTTTCAATACACTAATCCCGTGTTTCAGAATTCCTGACACAACAGAGATAGCCTTGACATTTTGTTCCTTTTCAATCTTTTTGATTTTCCCTACGTATTCCTCCATTTTTGTTGTCACATCAGCTGGTATTTCTTGTACTTGTTCTGTAATCTATATTGGAGGGGGCTCATTTGCAATTTTTTCTTTCAACCCCACTAACTCTTCCTCCAGAGCGCCCTTCTTCATCAGCATCTCTTCATATTTTTTAGATAATGCAATCAATTGGGTATATGTTTATGTGTATCTTCTTGACAAATCCTCTGTTTTTGATAAATTCATGAAAGAAACTTGAGTAAAAAATGAGGCAATCTCCATGTTAGTTGTGTTCTGCAAGTTCCAAATCATTCTATCAACTTTCTTTTCTACTTGGATATTTAGAAGGTGGGGCTTTAAGTGGAAGGGGCCAAGATCAAGCAGCAAGTGTCTTTGACTTAGGATTAAATCCCAATCCTCTTATTACATCTCCAATTTCAAATTCAGTTCTAAACATTCGGTCCTCTTGCTTCCTAATCTGATCAATAATAAAAATAGACTGGATATCCCAGTCAGGCATCATAATCATACCAGTATTCTTTATCAATTGTCTTGCCTGTTCCACAGATATTTCATCCCTGTCAGGATCATATTCCTACAGTGCCTTGATGATCTCCTCTTTCGTTTCTTCATTTGCTTCCTCTATGATCAGATTTTGTTTTAATTGATTTTGTTTCAACCTTGTCAAAAAACTTTTAAATTCATTTGACTTAATAAAGTCATCATCTTTCATGAACTCATTTGACAACATCACACGCTTATCAAAGCCTTGAGCAAGGGCTTCGTTTGTTTCTCCCTGTTCTTCATTCTGCCCTGCTTCTCTAAGATGTGTTCTTATTTGATGAAAGTAGTGTCCTTGTTCTGTAACAATTGCTCTAGTAGGGTCTTTGCTCACAATTGTACCGACCTCAGTGGTTTTTTGTTTCTTTGCAGTTGGCACTCAGGTAGATTGAACTTCATCCCCACTCTCTACATCATCAGCAGACACACTAAGTGGTCTCTTGCCATGTGAAGAATGTCCATCTTGGGGGTCTTGCTGTGGAGCAGTCACTTCTGGAATTTGAGGCATTTGTTCCATAAGAGTTTCATATATACTCAACATTTTCATAATCCTCTCCAGGTACGGGCTATCAGGCCAAAAACCTAAGAAACTAGGGTCAGTAGCCAACAATTCTGCTTCAACTCTATCAAATTTTTCCATTTTCTTCTCCTTTATTGTACTTCATCTTTTCTCAGCAAATTTCTAACCATGTCTTCATCATCCAATGGTTCATGGTCCTTTATTGTGGCCAAAGATGTCATTTTTGGCATTGCAACTTTAATAAATTGTTTCGGATCACAGAATCTAGACACAACATTAACCAACCTATATTGTTTAAGGAAATTGTTTACTTCATCAAAGGAACTCCTACCAATGGTAAAATCAGACGCAACCCAAAGCCTAGGAAGAAAAGAACCCTTCCTGTGTTTATCAAGATATTCTTTTTCAACTAGGGTCAATTGCCAGATAAACTCCATAAAAGCAATCCTAATTGGAACAAATTTTGGTAAAATATGGGGAGGTTGAGGACACCCATAGACTCTCATCATAGTAAAGTTATCAAAAAAATAAAAGTCCCCCTAGTTATGTGAAATAGGCCAGTTTGGAACATACTGGTAAGGTCTCAAAACTCTCCTAACATTAATTGACAATCGTTCCCTATTTATTCCTAGCATTTCCATAATTGGCGAAACAATCCAATTTTCAAAGAAAAGGAAAGAAGAATGGGGAGAACTACTGTCCCAAACCTAGGTCCATCTTTGTATTGGCATTAAGACACCAAATTCTTCTTTGAAAAGCTCCAATTCTTTATCCACGAACTCAACATTATAGAACAAGATTAAATGCATCAACAATGAATAATGCTTGAATGTAGGGCTGGGTGCACCACTCTAAATTTCAACTAGAGCATTATGAATGTGTTCAACCACATAGCCCACATAATCATAATCTTTGTTAACATCTAGGTGTTGAATGTCCATAACCATCATCAGTAGTTCAGCTGACACTGTTGAATCTCCATCAAAACCCAACACTCTACATAATCCATAGATTGTACAATGCATATAATGGTGGAAAGGTGTGATGTCAAATGGTGGTTCGATACTTTTTGGAATTATAACCAGCTTCTTATTCACCCTAGGCATGTATCTAGGCATTGCATGCTTCTTCATAACACCTTTGTATTTGTCATAATCCTTTGCAATCCGCTCCAAATCTATATCTGTACATGCAACACCAGTAATCTGGAAAGCTTCAACAAAGCTAGCTTTGTTAATTGAAACTAGGGCAGACTGGTTCTTTCTTTTGATTACCCTAGATATTGGGCAATAGATTTTTCCCAACTCTTTGATCAAATCCACATCAACATACACATCTGTCACAATTAACTTTGCCATATTTAAATCCCAAGGGTTTGACATTAGGACACCCTTAACCCTATTTTTCCAGAAATAATGAAACAGAGCAGAATCAGTCATATTAAGCATGGTAGGGTTTCTGCATTGGCTCCATAAATCTCTCCATGCCAAATTATTTGTATTGAAAGCAATGGAAGTCCCTGGCATCAAATCTACAAATTCATCTTTGTATTTCTTAACCATCATTTCCTCAGTGGCACTGGCCTTGGAACCTCCAGGTCCACCTGCTCCACTTGTCATGGCCTTGGGCTTAGGCTTGGGCTTGGGCTTGGAACCTCCAGTACCACTCGTCGTCTGGCTCATTTTAGATGCAGGAGAAAAACTTAACCAATTTTCTGAAATTTTCTCACACCCATCACTCTGAATTCTTCAACATTGTTGCAGAGCTCAATTCACTGGATTACCTCGAAGATAGAATGCATTAATGCAATTATACAAAACCTTGGCTCGATCATGCAATTTATGGTATTTACTATTTTAATATTGGGTGCTGTCACTTCTCTCAAGTCTCAAGTCTCATTAATTGCCACACTTGCATGAACTAGCTAGTAGCTACTGTGGCATAATGACATTAATTCAAACTTCAAACTAAAGTACTCGAGCAAAATTTGAATTCATGCCCTTCTATTTGATTGGCGATTGGCATTCAAAACTTTTACAAAACCTGACAAACAAGTCCACGTGTTATCGAGTTAGTGACAATGCTACCAAATCCTATTAATCGCAAGCTCGCAACCCCTTTTATGAATCCTCAAAGAATCTCATGAGTGAGCGACAGCTGTTGATCTAACAAAACAACTTATTTCATCGCAAGCACGCAACTAGAAACTTAACTTGACTTAAACTCTTGTGATCCCACGACAAGAAGACACTTAACCACCTTCGCATGCTCGCAACACTTTTTGACTTAAGACTTACAAACCCGTGAGCATGCGATGACCACAAAATCAGACCAAAACTTACCTGTCGCCAGATCGCAACTTAAAATGCTAAACAAATTCAAAACCTGCGAGCAAGTGACTTAACCACATCGCATGATCACAAATTAAAATGACTTAACCGCGAACACCTCGCGACCTTGTGATAACATAAAATCACACCCAGTTGCAACCTCGCAACATAAAATGGTATTTGGGCACCGTCACTTCTCTCAAGTGACCAAGTCTCATTAACTGCCACACTTGCATGAACTAGCTAGTGTGGCATTAATTCAATTAAACTGATATAATGCATTAATGCAATTGTACAAATGTCAAAATCTCGGCTCGATCATGTCAAAATTTTTACAGAACCTGACAAACAAGTCCACGTGTCAATCCCGATCTTTAATCGCACACTCTCAACCAGTTATAACAATCAGGAAAGGAACCAATGAGTTAGCAACAATGCTACCAAATCCTCTTAATCACAAGCTTGCAACTCCTTTTACGAATCCTTATATAATCTCACAAGTGAGCGACAACCGTTGATCTAACAAAATAACCTATTTCATCGCAAGCTTGCAACTCAAAACTTAACTTGACTTAAACCCTTGCGATCCCGCGATTACAAGGCACATAACCGCCATTGCATGCTCGCAACACTTTTTGACTTAAGACTTACAAACCCATGAGCATGCGATGACCACAAAATCAGACCAAAACTTACTTGTCACCAGATCGCAACTTAAAATGCTAAACAACTTCAAAACCTGCGAGCAAGCGATGAAACCAAATAAGCTGCGATACCAACTACATCGTATGATCGCAAATTAAAATGACTTGACCATGAACACCTCGTGACCGTGTGACAACATAAAATCACACCCAGTCGCAACCTCGCAACATAAAATGGTCAAGTGTAAAACATCTTGCGAGCTAGAGATAACCATTAAACATGTCTGAGCAACCGTTTGACCACACTTGACGTTGACATGGACAAATAAATAGAGGACAACTTATATTTTCAACGCATGACAACTTCAGTCTACTAGCCAACTAAGACAAAAAACAAACACAAAACCCTAATCGCCATGAACATCATTTTAAGCATTTAATGTAGAACAGTAGAAAGGTTCTAGCAGTAACAGTTATGCAATATGAATAATTTTATGGATCTTGTGACACAAATTTGTTGCATTTCATGTTCAACATGTTACATAATGTGGAACCAAATACCAATTTACTAATAATTCAATTGTTTAGTAATAATTCAAATTCACAATTAAAAATATGAAATAAGTATCCGTTCTACTTCTGATTGACAAATTCAAGGAATACAATATCAAAAATCATCAATGACAACTATAGTATTGCAATTTTGCAAATTGAAATTGTAATAAGACTCAAGAATCATAGTATAATTATAAATACCTATAAACTGACTGCTAATTCACTTCAGTGATTCAATCCGACTGTCTGAGGCTTCTATATCCCAAATGGACTCAAGATCTGGAAACTGGCTAGTACTAATAGGTTCATCTTCATTCTGAGTCGGGTATTCAAAAATGTCTTTGCCTTCATGCTGACTCTGAGTCTGCGATCCATCATATTCATTTTTCTCAGGACTAGCACTAGCAGTAGCACCACCAGCTTTTAAAGTGTTGCACACCCCTCATCTATCATGCATGGAATTCTAGATTGTCAGTGCCCTATCATATGGAAAATCTCTAACATTATACTAGGTTACAAACAACCTCAAGCAAGTTTCCAAATTCTTGTCTAATTTGTTTATGATCTTTGATTTCAAAAGCCCTAATGCATTGAAAACTCTCTCATCTTCCATTGACCCCAATATCATTGTTTGACATAAATCAACAGTTTTCAAATATTCTGGTATTGCAATACGCAATGCTTCACTTTGATCTATCCCTTTCCAAAGCCTTGTGATTGATCCAGGTTCAAATGGATTCTCCAAGTTAACCAACTACTATTTCATAACCAATGTAAACTGTTTACATTGTTTTCTAAGATGATCCGAATTTAAAATTCCTTCTATTGGTTGTCCATTGCAATATGCATCTTTTGAAAATGTCAATATCAATTCCTCTAGTTTTTTATGATACATCTTTGCATCATTTGGATTATCTCCAATTGAATGCCAAAATTGAGGATACACACAACCCATGGCTTCAAGTATTTCTTCTCGAGGGAATCTTTCTCGAATCTCAGTTGAAAGTTCATATGCAATAGACTTTAAATTATCACTAACAGATTTAACAATCCTATCAAAATCTTTCTTTTTAACTGGTAGTGCTTTGCCTCACTTTCCCATCTTAGATTGGTGCATTGGTATCTGAAATCCTTTTACAAAGACACATAACTCATTTTTTGTATTGAAATGTAAAAAAATTTCAGCATGATTCAAATATGTAATTATCTACCACCTAAAAAAATTTGGGCTTCGCCCTGTTAGATCTGAATATAGACCATCTCGGCTTAAGCATGTCATTTTTTGTAGAGTGCTATAGTCATTGATATACATAGTTCTATCTTGGGCTTTCTTAACAAGTTTGTTCATTGAATCCAGCATGGGGAGAAGACTAGCTAAAGTTAACAGAGTCTCTATATCACTTAACTTATGTAAGAGATCAGGAGCTTTGTTTACTGTGAGGTGTTGCTCATACATTAGTCCGATCAAGGATTGATATTCTGTTAGAACTTGTTCTATTGGTCCATGCAAGGAGATCCATCTGGTCTCAACATCCCTGAGAAGCTTGTTTCCTCCTGTTACTCCCTCAACAAAAATATGAAATTCTGCAAAATGTTTAGGACTTCGGAAGAAGTATGAGTGGAGCTCGCTCGTGGACCAGATCTTCAACTTTTGACACTGTAGGGAAATTGCTTACAATTCTATATGTTAAATTAATTCGATGGGCCATGTAGTGAAAGCCAACCATGTATGGTGCAATACTAGTTTGTAATATTGTGCAAAGACCGGTCCTTTGACCTTGCATTACTACATCTCCATCAGCTCCAACACACACCAACTTCTTGGCAATTGTCAAGTCATACATACTAGCAATTTCATTCAAAGCTTTCTTAACTTCCAAATATAATTTTTCTGTTGTTGAATTGCCCCTCATATTACGAAAATAGAGTAGATGAGCTTGGCGGATGTGTTCTTTTATGGTATACATATGCATACAAACCCAAGCAGTGTTATCTACCATAGTAACTTCATCTATGGATAATGAAATGAAATTTGACTCTTTTACACTCTTGTAAATTTTCCTTTTCCACCTCAACGAGACAGTTTGTCATTTCCCATTCAGCGTTTATTGACCAATGTGACATAGGATAGTGAGGAACATTCAAAAAAGATAATAAATTACTAAATTCTGGGAAATTTTTCATAGGACGCCCTCTCGACATAATATGAAAAACAACACTCATCTGAATAGTCTTTGCTAGGTTTGCATCTTTCACTTCATGTTCAAGCCCAGCCTTGATTGTATTTCCAAATCCACTATTACGAATCAGTGTCATTTTGTGGTTATGCTCTTCATATTCCATGGCATACTTAACATGAAGACATTCTTCCTTTGATTTCCATCTTACTACTCGTGTTTCCTTTCCATCTATGATCTTTTTTTCATAAACCTTATCAATATGATTTTCTATGGTGTCAAGCTTTAGCTGCATCTTCTTCTCTCTTTTAGTTTTCTAGCTACAAATCTTACACCTGCATTCTGTTGGTTGTTCATCATTGTTTGGGACCGGTTCAATGAATGGGTACTTTGCTACCCAATCAATCTTAAAACTCCTTGTCATCTCCCACTCTCACCCTAGTTTTACTTTCCTTTTTCTTTTCTTCCTACCAACATCATCTTTAGTACTAGCATTTGCATTCGCCAATGGTATCTCATTGTGTGTATCCCTTAGAACATCTTCTACCGTGTCGGTATTGTTATCCTCATTTAATGCATTTAACTCAATGACATTCCAACCTTGTGGTACTGGTGGTGGTGAGCTACTGTGAATGCGTTCTGCAACTCCAGAGGTTGATGGACTAGAAACTTTCCCAATTCCAAAAAAAGAATTTATGTACTATCTTTAAGTTTAAGGTTTGGGTGTTTTGATGGCCTCCCAATCCCTTCAGTTTCACTACCCTGAGGAGTCTTACCCTTGTCTGACATCCCAATCCCTTCACCACCCTGAAGAGTCTCACCCATGTCTGACTATGACATCTTGAGTCTTGACCTCTCACTATGAATTAAAAGTTAAAACTAATACTATCAAGTATGAAGAAATGATTACTCACCTTTATGCCTTCTCAATTCTCTAAATCAGGAATCAGGAATGAATGCCCAGGCCTGTGTTGCAGGATTGTAACTCTGGCCCTCTGCCCTACAATGAACTGCGACTTTCCAACTCAATTTGCGGAATGTGAATTGAGACTCGAGACTCTGAGAGCTCCCAATTTACTAATCAGACACAAACAAATTGTAAGAATGAGTGTATTTATAGCAATCCATGATTGCATTTTTGGCAAATTGCTCGGGGCCCGGGTGTCGCAATTGCCAATAAACATTTAATTTAATTGCATTTTTGGTGAATTGCACGGGCGTGCAATGAACATTTAATTTAAGCGGGGCAAAATGGGTCCTCGAATGCTTATAATGTTTTATTTGATATTGGCGAATTTGGCCGACGCATGCAATGAACATGTAATTTACCATTGGCGAATTAGGTCCTGGGTACATGGTCGTTTAACTATTGCCAGTGAATAGCAGAGGTGATCTAATACCCACATCCGAGTGATTCTAGGTGAATATTATGGGCATGCACATCGATGGTGTGTAGTCATTGGCGAAGCCAATTTCTACAGTGTGTCGTTAACCCCAAAATTCTGGGTGATTTGACCACGATGGTGCCCAAGACTATTCATGTGGAATTCGCCAATTGGTGAAGATTCACCACTAAAAAACTCTCTACCTAAGGGATAGCAAGGTCCTATTTATTCACATGTCATGGTCATCCCGCAAGGTCCTAATTACATTATTCTCAATATAATGAGATGGCGAGGTTTTCCTTTTGTTCCTTCTACGCCTCTTCCTACTATCCCACGATACATTTCATTTTTTAATTAGGTCCTTGCGGGGAAGGATTTTTCTTCTCTTGATTGATCCCATTATCCCATGCTAGCCTTAGAATAACTCAAATGCTCTTGCGAGGTAGCACTTAACTTGATCCTTTAGTTCCCGCTATCCTGTTGGGGTCATTACTTTATTTCCTCAAGGTTCTCCACTCATTTTTGTATCCCTCTATCTCGCAATGGGATTTTCCTTCTTCATAGCACATCAAGGGGTATCGAGGCTTCATATTACTTAGTTCCTGCTATCCCATGCAATCACTTCTTTCCTCTTGTACTGCCTATGGGAATTTGTTTCCTTAGCTTCAAGACTCATCCTGCTACCCCGCATGCCAAAGCTAGCTATATTAAGAACTATGTGAGATAAAACTTCCATTGTTAAATGTGCCTCTCGCAATCCTGCACTTGCTGAAGACTCCTAACAGATGACCTACGGGGTAGGAACAGAGGGTTCCTAAATAATGATCCCCCTATCTTGCAGTGACCTAGAGTACAAAGGCAGACTTAAGTGAAATCATTTAGCACATGATCACTTAGTGAGGGTAAAAGGGTTCATAGTCTGGGTATACCTAGGACACATAGACCTTATAACATGGTATTTTGATGCAAGACTTAGGATCATTTGAAAAATGAAATGTGACTAATAAAAAAGGTGAATCCTAGTGTGTGGGGATAGTAAACATAAGACTACAAACCTCCCGAGGGTAACTTAAGATGCAGAGACCGACTATTCATGGTCAATGAAGAATTAGAATAGGGTCAAGAATAAAACACAAACTACATAGAAAAATAACACCCTCCTAAAACCCTAGTAATGAAGACATTTCAGGAGCACAAAAGGCAATATTTGTAGCAAAATTTAGCACTCCCAACAGGTAGAAAAAGGAAAAGACAAAGGTGAGTCAAGTCTGATTGTCCAAACAACACTAAACACAGAGAGGAAAAACATATGGGTGGTTGATAGTGGGTTCTCCGACCACATGACTGGAGACAAGAAAAAGTTTATTAAATTTGAGAATTGGAATGGAAGTTCAGTCAGGTTTGGTGACAACTCTTGCATCAAGATAAAAGGAAAAGGTACATTGAGCATTGATGTAAAATTAAAAGTACACAATTTATACTATGTGGAAGGTCAAAAACATAACTTGCTCAGTGTGAGTTAGATGTGTGACAAGGGCTACAAATTTACATTTGACTCCAAGGGATGTGAAATTAGAAAAGAGAGTAATGGAAAATTAGTTGTAGAAGGTATGAGGACTGATGGAAATGGGTACAAATTTAAGGATTGCTATGAGTAATAGTGCATGATGGGACAATTTGATGAGAGATGGCTATGGCATAGTCATGGGGTTCACCTAGTTTTCTAACACTTCAACTAGTTGGTGTTGCTCAATCCCATCAACTCTCTAGGCCTAATTGCACTATAGACCTCCAAGTCCTTCTCAATATCTTCTAGGGATTTCTTCTTATCCATTTCAATGTGTTTTCTTCAAGTGTTTTAGCTAGGAACCCTACCAATTCACAATGCTTCCCAAGTGCTCATTATGGTTGTTTTGGCTTCAACTTGTCAAACTGACCTCCTACTCTTTTGCGTTGATGAAGAGGTGTTTTTAAGGGTTTCGAGGCCTTCTAAAAATGAGTGTTTTTAAGGGTTTCGAGGCCTTCTAACCGGCAATGACTGGTCTTGTTTGTGTTTGGGAAACAAATGGAATTTTCAAGGCTTCTCCTTGCATAGGAAACTCTGTATGGACACCTTGGACACCTCCAAAAGGTTAGTTTGTGATCTTGCATTCACCCCTGCACTTTACACTCCAAATTCACCCCATCTCCTCTAGCTGGGTTGCTCCTAGACTTGCCTAGAACAAGATGATAGTCATATTAAAATCATGATGGTTTCCCTCCATGTCCCAATAGGTCGTGATGGTAGCACAGATGGAATTCATCGGGCAACAATTTTACATAAAACTGCTATATACAAGCCAAAACTAGTTGTTTGCAAACCAAAACAAGTAAACACTAATACAATATAAATAAAAAATCTTGAAATGGAACAAATAACTCTGTAACACACTAAAGAAACTCAATCCATTTCTATATCAATGGATTCAATCCATTTGTAATCACAAAATGAGCAAATAAAGCCAAAATGATGTCAAACAGTCCGAAAATGAGTAGTTTCAGATTGTTGAACTTACAAAATAAAGACTCCAACCTTGGTAACCATGCAAGAGAGGGTTTTTATAGCATTCCCCATGTGTGGAGTCATTCTAGGGCATTGGACAATCCCTAACTCCATCGCTAATCAATTTAGGACAATAGTTGTCATGACAACTTTCAAAAGTTGTCATGACAACTTTTTGCAACTTTGCAATTTTTACATTTTTGGCCTTCTCAACCTATGAGACCTATTCTAAGTCATCACTCATGACTTTTAAATGATTTCTTAAGAATAATTTAACCCTCACTAATCATTATACCAATTTTTGATACTTTTGACCATCAAGAAGGTCAACTACCTACGCAAACCACTACTTATGCACAAAATGCAAACCTAAGAAGAACTAACTCAATCTAGGCCTACATTTTTCTCATCTCACTCACTCTTGGACCCTCCTGGAGTCCTTATTCACTACTCGACTTGGATAGGGTCAGTACAAGCCAAAATTGAGAAAAAAACTAATAGCCTAAGTCCTGGGTGCTCCTACACCATTCTCCCAAACAAAAGAAAATCATGTCACCTCCTTGGGAATCAGATTTTGATCAATGCCTAGCTTATTAAACTTTGTCTCAAGCATCCATGTAGCTTCAACATCATCCATACCGTGCCATTTGATTAGGTTCTCCCAATAGGTTTGATGTCTTGTCTTCTTGGTGATCCTTGGACTCAACACCTTCTCGGCCTTTGGATTTGGTTTGGCTGGTAGTTAAAGGTTGTTCACATCATTTGATACCTCTAAGTGACTGCAATCTAAAAATTGAATTGGTTCCTTATAGGCAACTAAGTCTGCTATGTTGAAAACCGGTGACAATCCTATGTCACTAGGTAGGTCCACCTTGTATGCATTTTCTCCATACTTAGCTAGAATGGCGCATGGACCCAACCTTCTCATTTGAAACTTGTTAGGAACTCCTTGATGTAACCTTGATTTTTTAGGTGCACCATGACAAGGTCTCCCAGTTGAAATTGTAGGGTCTTCCTTCTTTCATCAACTTTTTGTTTGATTTTGGTTATGTTCTCCATCAATGCTTGCTTGACTGATTCATGTACCTCCTTCATTGATTGAGAAAAGTCTTCTACCTATCCACTTCTTGTTGTTGCACTACCTAAGTCTCGCAACTCCAAAATACCTCTTGGGTGAACACCATAGACCACTTGAAAAGGGCTCTTGTCAGTAGTCATGTTTATGGTGTCATTGTATTTATATTTAGCTTATGAAAGTACTTGATCCTATGTCTGACCATACTCTTTAGTAAGGCACCTTAATAAGTTTCCTAAGCTTCTATTCACCACTTCGGTCTGCCCATCTGTTTGAGGATGGTAGGCTGATCCAAAAGAGAGGTTGGTGCCAAGATTTTGCCAAAGTGTCTTCCAAAAATGACTCATGAACTTTGAGTCCCTATCTGAAACAATGCTCATGGGTAAACCATGTATCCTTACTACCTCTTTGAAGAACAAATGAGCTATTTAGCATGCATCATGAGTAGTCTTGCAAGGCACAAAGTGGGCCATCTTACTAAATCTGTCCACAATGATATAAATGTTGTCAAATCCCTGCTTTGTCCTTGGTAAACCTACTACAAAGTCCATACTAATGCATTCCTAAGGTCTATTTGGTATTGGAAGAGGTTGGTATAAACCAGCATTTGAAGAAGTACCTTTGGCCTTTTGGCAAACTATGCAAGTCTCCACAGACTTTTTCACATCTTGATTCATTCTTGGCCAATAGTAGTACCTCTAAACCAAATCTTGAGTCTTATTGACTCCAAAATGTCCACTAAGGCTGCCATTATGATTCTCTTGTATGCAATTTTCTCTCATTGAGCCTCTAGGCACACAAATTTTCCCACCTCTAAAAATTAGTCCATTTTGCAAAGTAAAATCAGAATACTCACTATGGAAGTGATTTTGATACTCCTTACACATCTTGTAAGCATTTGAGAAGTCTTCATCCTCTGGGTATAAGTCTCTAAAATTGTCAACTCCTATGCTCCTTAATTGGATTTCTTGGACTATCAAAAGTCTCCTGCTTAATGCATTAGCAACCCAGTTTAATTGTCCTTTCTTGTGCTTGATTGTGAATGTGTAGGCTTGCATGTACTCCACCCATTTCATGTGTTTATGAATGATTTTGTCTTGTGAGTTTAGAAAGATCAATGCTTGGTTGTCCGTATAGACTACAAATTCCTTAGGAAGGAGATAGTGTCTCCACTTCCTAAAAGCCTGCACTAAAGCATATAGTTCCAAGTCATAAGAGGAGTAATTCCTCTTTTCATCACTTAGCTTCTCACTATCAAAAGCTACTGGTCTTTCTTCTTGTCTTAGGATAGCACCTGCTACAACATTGCTTGCATCACATTCTACTATGAAAAGTTTCTCAAAACTAGGCAACACTAGCACCGGTTGAGTAGCTATCTTCTCCTTCAAGGTTTCAAAACCTTTGTTTGCTTGCTCACCCCACTAAAAATTTTCCTTCATTCCACCTCTTATGGTGTACATATAGCATTGAATTTCCTAATGAACTTCATGTAGTATTGAGCTAGTCCATGGAAGCTTCTCACCTCTATTGCAAACTTAGGAGTAGGCCAATTTACTATGGCTTCAACCTTGCTGGGATCCATCTTGAGGTTTCCTTGAGACAACACAAACCCAAGGTAAACCAAATCCTTCTTAACAAATTCACACTTGTCCAAATTCATGGTTAGCTTTTCATGAAACAATCTTTGTAGTACATCTTGCAAATGATTAATATGATCTGCCCTATGCTTACTGAAAATGAGAATATCATCTAGATATACCACCACAAATTTACCTATTAAGTTCTTCATCACCTCATTCATGAGTCTCATGAAGGTGCTTGGAGAATTGGATAAGCCAAATGTCATTACAAGCCACTCATAAAGACCTCTGTAGTCTTGAATGCAGCTTTCCATTCATCACCCTCGATAATCCTAATTTGGTGATATCCACTTTTAAGGTCAATCTTGGTAAAGTACTTGGCTTCCCCTAAACAATCCATTAGGTCTTCTATTCTAGGAATTGGGAACCTATATCTGATGGTGATCCTATTTATAGCTCTAGAATCAGTACACAATCTCCAAGTACCACCTTTCTTTGGAGCTAACGCGGTAGGGATAGCACAAGGGCTTATCCTTTTCCTAATTAGGCCTTAGTCTAAGAGCTCTTGGATTTGCTTGGCAGTCTCAACATTTTGTTGGGGAGTCATTTTATAAGCTACCTTGTTAGGTAAGGATGCTCTAGGAATGAAGTCTATTTGATGGCTTATGGTTCTTTTAGGAGGTAAGGTGGCTGGTTGTCCATCACTTACTATGCCTTTAAACTTCTTCAACAAATCTTGCACCTCTATTGGCAAATTTGGCTACTCTTTCTTGTCTTCCTCTTTAGGCTTCATTACTAGTGAAAACCCTATACCTTAACCTTCCTCAAGTGTCTTCAAGAATTGTTTCTCCCTCACCAAAAGAACATTTGGACCTGCTGCCCTCTTTTCACCTTTCTCAAGGATACACTGAATCTTGAATATGACTCCATCTTTCTTGAATGTGTATGCATTATTGGCTAAATCATGAATATCTTATCTATCAAATTGCCATGGTCTTCCTAGTAGAATATGGCATGCATCCATGGGTAGGACATCACATAACACTTTGTCCTTATACCTCCCAATGGTAAAATCCACCCATGCTTTCTCATTGACTAGGACATGTTGGCCTTTGTTCAACCAAGTGACTCTATAAGGGTTGTTGTGAGGTATCCTTTGCAATTTGAGCTTACTCATTGCCTCTTCTGACACAATGTTGTCTGTTGACCTTGAATCAATGATCACTTTGTAAACTTTGTCCATAATCTTGCATTTGATCCTAAATAAGGACCTTCTTTGGCTTGGCTCTTCTCTGACCGGTTCTTTGATCAAAGTTCTCCTTATCATCAAGTTGTCACCTACCTCTAATTCTAAGGCAACCTCTGAAGTCTTGCTGCTTGAAGACTCTTCTTGAAGATAGCTCACACTTCTTTCACCACCTTGCGATAATGATCCCTTTTCTAGACACCTATATGCTGGATGACCAGGTTGGTTGCAATAGTAACACTTCATTGTTACAAAGTCTGAGGAACCTCTACCTTGGCCACTAGATCTTCCTCTAAAACCACTATTGGACCCCCTCCCTCTATTGAATCCTCCTTTATTAGTGCCACTCTCTTGTTGCTCACTGAGTTTGACTCACCTTGTGTCCTTTGTTCAGAACTTCTTCCTCCAAAGCCTCCCCTATGGCCTCTATTGTATTTTCCTCTACATCTACCCCTATTACTGCTTGAGTCATGTCTTCTTTTTAGTTTTTCTTCCACCTTAAGGGCAAGTTGATAGGTTTGATGGACTATTTTTGGGCTCATTAGACTGATTTCTTCTTGAATGTTCCACCGTAGACCATTTAGGTACCTAACAATTTTGAGACTCTCTTCTTCCACTGCATGAGATCTAAGGCTAAGTTTGTGAAACTCCTCTATATAAATACTGACATCAAGGTCCTTTTGTCTTAATTTTTGTCTCTTCCTATGAATTTGCACTTCATAGTCATCAAGGATATAGACTTCTTTGATTTTGACTAACATCCCTTTCCAAGAAGAGATGGGTGCTTTGCAAATTTTCTTCCTCTCATCTTGCACAAATTTCCACCATGTGAGAGCATCTCCTCTCATCCTTGACTTGGCTACCTTGACTCTTTGGGCTTCATTTATGCCTTCACATTCAAAATGGTTCTCCATGCCTTGTATCCATTCTAGGACCACTTCTACTTCCATCTTACCAGTGAACAATGGCAATCCTTCTAGTGATTTACCACTTAAGGCCTTCAATGCCTTCAAGAAAGGTTCTTGTTCTAGGATAGGGTTAGGTTAAAGCACTTTGTCAATCTCTGACACTTCTTTACCCTTCCCTTCTGCTCCTTCAACCTTTACCAACACTTCATCTACCTTGGTTTCAATCTCACCAAGCTTACTCTCCAATTCAAGCAACTTCTCCTTCAGGAGTCTATTTTCTTCCTCCCGATCATCCAATTTCTTTGCCAACTCTGCATTGGTCACCATGTTGTTGTCTCCTACATATTCCACTAAGGACATCTACTCACCTATCCCAAATCTTATAGGCTCTGATATCAATTTGATGGGGTTCACCTAGTTTGCTAACACTTCACCTAGTTGGTGTTGCTCAATCCCACCAACTCTTCAAGCCTAGTTGCACTCTAGAGCTCCAAGTCCTTCTCAATCTCTTCTATGGATTTCTTCTTATCCATTTCAAGGTTTTTTCTTCAAGTTTTTTAGCTAGGAACCCTACCAATTCATAATGCTTCCCAAGTGCTCATTATGGTTGTCTTGGCTTCAACTTGTCAAATTGACCTCCTACTGTTGTGAGTTGATGCAGAGGTTTGGAGGTGGCTTCTAACATGTTTTGAATATATTTTGGGTCCATTTGAGGTTTGCAACCATTTCCCTTCCTACGGATTTCACCATTTTGCCTAGAAAAAGGGCTACAATGAATTAGCCCTATTAGGCCTCCAAAATCTAGTTTTGTAGGGCTTGAGAGAAAATGGTCCAAAAGACCCCCTAGAAAGTTTTGATTTTCTTCAAAGACTCACCTAACCTCAATTTATTTTTGTGGTTTTGGTTCCTTATCCCACCGAACAATTCCCTAACCCAAAAATGAGGGTTTTAAAGGGTTTCTAGGCCTTCTAACCGGCATTGACTAGTCTAGTTTGTGTTTGGGCAACAAATGGCCTTGTCAAGGATTCTCCTTGCATAGGAAACTCTATATGGACACCTTGGACCTCTCCAAAAGGTTATTTTGTGATCTTGCATTCACCCCTGCACTTTACACTCCAAATTCACCTTGTCTCCTCTAGTCGGGTTGCTCCTAGATTCACCTAGAACAAGGCAACAGTCATATTAAAATCCATCTCTAGCACTTGTCCCTACATATGTACACTATAAAAGTGGTTTCCCTCCATGTCCTAATAGGCTGTGATGGTAGCACAAATGGAATTCATGGGGCAACCATTTTACATAAAACTGCTATGTACAAGCCAAAACTGGTTGTTTGCAAACCAAAACAAGTAAACACTAATACAATCTAACTACAAAGATTGAAATGGAACAAATAAATCTGTAACACACTAAAGAAAATAAATCTATTCCTAGATCAATGTATTCAATCCATTTGTATTCACAAAATGAGCAAATAAAGCCAAAATGATGTCAAACAGTCCGAAAATGAGTAGTTTCAGATTGTTGAACTTACAAAACAAAGTCTCCAACCTTGGTAACTATGCAAGAGAGGGTTTTTATATTATTCCCTATTAGGATTGATGACAGTCCCAAAGATACTAAGAGCGGTTGGTGAATCAGTATCTAACCGGTTGTCTGTATATTTGACCTTATTAAGTATTTTGCATTCCAAAACAGTGTACCGGTAAATAAGAATTAATGCAGTAAACAGGAACAATAAAGACAACATAGAAAACACACCAAAACACAAGATGTTTAACGAGGAAACCCAGTGTGGGAAAAACCTCAGTTAGATTTGTGACCCACAATATTCACTCACTGGCCAATGAATAAATATTACTTACAATGAGGGGCTTGCACATGCAGGAAGGCCAACTGCCTAGAGCTCACTGCTCAATCTACAAAATAGAAGTCTCACTGACTTACAAAATGGATTATGAAAATCCAATACAATGTACTGCTTCAAATCAGCATCAACTATGCCAGGTTTAGTACCGGTTTAAGCTCATACTATAACCATAAACCTCATACAAAATTTGTCCTATGCATTTGAATATATCTCATCTTCTATATCCTCTCTAACATCTCTCATATCAAAATGATTTACAAGATCTCATACATATATGAGTCTATTACAATATGCCATGTCGGCTTTACAAAAGATATTTACAATATAATATAATAAACAAAAGTTTGTTCCTATTGGCTGGAGTGTAGGTATGCATTGTTGTCGTTGTCGGTGAAGTGTTTGTTGGTGTCCGTGTCTGTTGGTGGTTTACCAGATGAATGCCACAAGGTTGCCTGAAGGTTTCCACAAGGTTTCCATCAATGACAACACCTTCAATTCTCATTAGAGTGTAGAATGCCAACAATCTCCCCCTTTGGCATTGATGGCAACACTCATGAGAAAAATCAAAAAATGTTCCAAAAATTTACCAAAAATGTGTACTACCCCTGAGCAGATGATCTTGTCTGATTAGCCATTTTTCTTTGTCCACTACTCCCCATTTGACATCAATGACAAAGGTTGTCAAAAATTGTCAAACAAGTGCAAAGTTTCACATTAAGGTTTGTAAGTGGTTGGTTACAATCTGAAATATATCAGCCAAAACCAAGTTTAAACTTTGCATGAAGCTGTTGTTGTCCTTCATGGTTTCCTCAGTTCTTTGGATTGTACCGATGAGATGATGCATATGCTCCTCCAATGACCTTTCCCCTTGAATTAATGCCTTAGAGATCTCATTCCTCAGAGAGATAAGGTTATCTAGTTTAGGACTAAGTTTATACTTCAGCTCTCTGGCATTTGCCTCCAACCTTACTTTTTCTTTCTCCAATTTCTCCAACTTTTCCTCAAATCCTGCTATCTCTTGCTCTATAACTGATATAGGTTCAGATGAACCAATGATATTATCAACTATATCATCAATTTCCTTTTGTACTTTGCTTATTTCTTTTTCAATGTCCTAGGTCAACAGATGTGGCTTGCATGTTTCTCTATACAATTCCTTATACTCCAAAATTGTTGTGTTCAGTGTCAGTAAAAGTGTGTTAATGTGTTCCATGCACTTCTTTATTGTTTCATCAAAGAATTTTTCTTTTTCTTTTTCTATCTTCTCTTTGAATGTATCCTCATTTACCTTATCCATTGTTTTGAAAATTCTTGCTTTACCTCATCTACCTTTTTTTTGCCTTTCAAATTGGGTCCTTTATTATTTTCCAGTGAAGTCTTACTTCTACAAAATTTTGCAATATGTCCAATCTTGTTACAACCATAACAAGTCACATTATTCTTTTGAATAGCCTTTCCATTTCCTATGCCGGTTTGTGTTCTGCATTGATTAGATAAGTGCCCAAACCTTCCACAAACATAACATCTTACATTCATTCTGCAGTTTTTTGAATTATGACCAACTTTGTTGCATTTGGAACATTGACTGGTGGGTGCAATAATGTTCTGATTGTTTCTAGATCTACACTGAGTTTCTCTATGACCAAACTTTTTACAGTTAAAGCATTTCCCATTAAATTTGTAAGAATTAGGTTGTCTTACCGGTTTACTATGATCATGATTGTTTGTAGTACCGAAGCTTTCACCAACTTCAAATCCAAGTCCATTAGTATCTCCGTTAGGTTTCTGACTTTTCAGCATATCATCAAGTTCTTCTGAACTTTTATTGAATTTCTCTTTATGTTGATTTGCAGTAGCCAATTCATTTTCCAGAATTCCCATTTGTCTCATAAGTTCAATTTTATTATGTTTCATGTGAATCATATCTGTCTTTAACATATCATTTTCATGACTGAGTCTTAGATTTTCATTACCAGCATCATTGAGTCTCCTAGTCAAGTCATCTTCGTTCTTCTTTCTGTCTTCAATGTCTTTACAAAATATCATAGTCATGTCTTGCATTTCATTCCTCATAGTTAGGTTTTCTTGCCTCATCTTGTTCACAAGATCATTAAGAGTTTCCTTTTCATCATTGTCATTATGCATCTTCTCATGACGTTCTTTTCTCTTATTTCTAGCAATAGTAAGATTCTCATGAAGTCCTTGAATGAATTTCTGTGCATTCCTCAGATCATCTTCAAGTTTGATATTATTCAACTTCTCTGAATCATAGTCCACAAGAGCTCCTTCCAATTTCTTTCTTAAGTTCTCCATTTGTACTAGTGTCAGAATCTCTTCAAGTTTCTAGGCTTTTGAAAATAGAGGACTAAGCTTTGATACCAATTGTTAGGATTGATGATAGTCCCAAAGATACTGAGAGGGGGGGGGGGGGGGTTGAATCAGTATCTAACTGGCATCTATATATTTGACCTTATTAAGTATTTTGCATTCCAAAATAGTGTACCGGTAAATAAGAATTAATGCCGTAAACAGGAACAATAAAGACAACATAGAAAACACACCATAACACAATATGTTTAACAAGGAAACCTCATGTGGGAAAAACCTTGGTGGGATTTGTGACCCACAATATTCACTCACTGGCCAATGAATAAATGTTACTTACAATGAGGGGCCTGCACATGCAGGAAGGCGAACTGCCTAGAGCTCACTGCTCAATGTACAAAATAGAAGTCTCACTGACTTAAAACATGGATTATGAAAATCCAATACAATGTTTTGCTTTAAATCAGCATCAACTATGCCAGGTTCAGTACCGGTTTAAGCTCATACTATAACCATAAACCTTATACAAAATTTGTCCTATGCATTTGCATATATCTCATCTTCTATATGCTCTCTAAGATCTCTCATACCAAAATGATTTACAAGATTTCATACATATATGAGTCTATTACAATATGGAATGTTGTCTTTAAAAAAGATATTTACAATTAAATACAATAAAAAAAAGTTTGTTCCTATCAACTGGTGTGTCGGTATGCATTGTTGTCGCTGTCGGTGAAGTGTCTGCCGGTGCCGGTGCCTGCTGGTGGTTTACCAGATGAATGCCACAAGGTTACCATCAATGGAAACACATTAGATTCTCATTAGAGTGTAGAATTCCAACATTCCCCATGTGTAGAGTCATTCTAGGGCATTGGACAATCCCTAACTCCATGGCTAATCAGTTTAGTACAAAAGTTGTCATGACAACTTTTTGCAACTTTGCAATTTTTAGATTTTTGGCCTTCTCAACCTATGAGACCTATTCTAAGTCATCACTCATGAATTTTAAAGCATTTCTAAGACTAACTTAACCCTCCCTAATGCTTATACCAATTTTTGACACTTTTGACCATCAAGAAGGTCAACTACCTACTCAAACCACTACTTATGCCCAAAATGCAAGCCTAAGAAGAACTAACTCAATCTAGGCCTACATTTTGCTCATCTCACTCACTCTTGGACCCTCCTGGAGTCCTTATTCACTACCTAACTTGGTGAGGGTTAGTACAAGCCAAAATTGACAAAAAAACTAATAGCCTAAGTCCTAGGTGCTCCTGCACCACATAGAAGGTTAGGTCACATAAATTTTGACAACCTAGTCAAGGTTAACAAAAGAGGTTATGTAAGGCACTTTCCTTAGATTATCAAACCAACAAATACCATATGTGATGAGTGTAAAAGAGGAAATAAAACTAGAGTAAGCTTCAATACAAAATATTACTCAACTAGAAGGACATTGGAACTCATGCATACTGATCTATGTGGACCTACAAGGACAAGATCTCTAAATGATGAAAAACACTTCATGCTGCTAATAGATGACTTTTAAAGAATGACATGGGTTGCCTTGCTGTAGGACAAATCATAAGCAATTGAAATATTAAAGATATTCAGGAAAATGGTTGATAAGGAAATTGGATACAAGCTGAAGTGTTTAAGATCAGACCGTGGAGGTGAGTTCACATCAAATGAATTTGAAGGCTATTGTGAGCTACATGGAATTAAAAGATAGTATTCAGCTCCTAGAACACCACAACAAAATGGTGTTGTGGAAAGAAAGAATAGGACAATCAAAGAAATGAAATGGACTATGTTGAATGAATCAAACTTGCCTAATGTTTATTGGAAGGAGGCAGTCCACATAGCAGTATACACATTTAACAAGATCCAATTGAGAGTAAATAGAAAACTAACTCCATACGAGCTGTGGTATGACAAGAAGCCTTTAGTCAAATACTTCAAGGTTTTTGGAAGTAATTTTTTTATCAAAAGATATGAGGATAAAAAAGGAAGCTCTGAAGCAAGGTCTGATGAAGGAATCTTTGTGGGCTACTCAACTCATAGTAAGGCATACAAGTGTTTCAATAAATTCCTAAAGAAAGTGGTTGAAAGTGTCAATGTGATAATTGATGAGTATTTGCATAAAAGAAGGAAAAATGTGACAAGTTAGGTTGAGGAACCATATGATGAATATGAAGAGAAATCTAAAAATTAAGAAGAAGCTCCTACAAAGCCCCCAAACAGATATGTGCAAAAGAACCATCTTGAAGATCAGATCATTGGCAACAAGGATGAGAGTGTACAAACAAGGAGAGGACATGCAAGGAACAATGAACAAGTCAAATTTTGTCTCATGATTGAAATGGAGCCAAGGATCTATAATGAATCCAACAAGAGTGTGAAATGGGTGAAGGCAATGGAGGAAGAGTAGCAACATATTGAAAAGAATAAAAATTGGGAGTTTGTACCAAGGCCAGCTGATACAAATGTCATTGGAACAAAATGGGCCTACAGGAAAAAAGTGAATGAAGAGGGCAAGGCGATAAGGAAAAAATCCAAGCTTGTATGCAAGGGATAATCTCAAGTAGAGGGCATAGACTTTGAAGAGACTTTTGCCTCTATTGAAAAACTTGAAGATATGAGAATATTCTTGGCATTTTCATCTTATAAAGGGTATAAAGTATATCAAATGGATGCCAAGTCTGCATTCTTAAATGGAACTCTTGAAGAAGAGGTGTACATGGAGTAGCCTGAAGGATTTAAACTGCATGAAAATGAATATTTTGTATGCAGATTGAAGAAAGCTTCGTATGGGTTGAAGAAGGCACCTAGAGCATGGTATTCCAAATTGGACAAGTAGCTACATCAATAAGGTTTCAAAAAGGGATGTGTAGATAACAACTTTCATATCAAAATAGATGGTAATCTCATAATCATACTTCTTGTATATGTAGATGACATAATATTTGCTGAAAATTAGGATGCTTTATGTAAAGAGTTTGTTGATCAAATACAATCTGAGTTTGAAATGCCATTGTTGGGTGAGCTATCATAGTTTCAAGGTTTGCAAATATCACATCTAAGTAAAGGTATATTCATCACACAAACCAAGTATGCTAAACACATGCTGAAGAAGTTTCAAATGGATGATTGCAAGCTTGTGAGTACTCCCATGGTGATTGGATGCAAATTAAGAAAAAGATGACGAGTCACCCAGTGTAAATCAGACTTTGTACAAGTCTATGATTAGAAGCTTGCTATACCTAATTGCCTCTAGACCTGATATAGTGTAAGTAGTGTGTATGGTTACTAGGTTTCAAGCTGCTCCTAAGTAATCAAATTTGAATGCAGTAAGAAGAATCTTTAGATATCTGCACAACACACTTGATCATGGTTTATGGTACCCAAAGGATAATGAATTCACTCTACAAGCCCATACAGATGTAGATTGGGATGGTTGTGTAGATGACAGGAAGATCACCAATGGTGGAGCCTTCTTCCTTGGTAAAAGATTGGTCTCATGGCATAGAAAAAAATAAGACTCCATTTCTTTATCTACTGTTGAGGCTGAGTACATAGTAGCGGCTACATGTTGTTCACAAGTCTTATGGATGAAACAGACACTCAAGGACATTCAGGTAGAATATGTTGATCCAATCTCCATCAAGTGTGACAATTCAAGTGCAATAAACATATTTAAGAACCCAGTCATGCACTCAAGAACAAATCATGTAGCAATCAAATATCATTTCTTAAGGGAGAAAGTTGCTAAAAAGGAAGTAAAAGTTGAATATGCTTGCACAGGTGAGCAGGTGGTTGACATTTTTGCAAAACCACTTTCCAAGGACACATTCAAATATCTGAAGCTCAAATTGGGACTCGTTCCTCCTTCCTCCAGTACTTAAGCGGATTCAGAGATCTATGGTTCAAGGGGAGCACATAGAGTCTCATTCAACAACCTTGAACCTATATACTTTACTAGGGAAATAAAACATGGTAATTTTGGGAAGATAAGTAATTGTTGTACTTTTTTATATTATACTAATGGTTCATCTTGTACATAGGCACATTAGACACATATTTGAATAATAGGGGGAGTATTTTAGATGACATATAGTAGCATCTTCGAGGAAAACACACATTGGCACCATGGATTTGCAGCTCAAGGGGAGTTGAAAATTCATACACACAGATTGACAAGGTTCGTGGTATACCATTTTTGATTGCTTAGCACAAGGGGAGTGCTTCCGACAAAGAACTGAATGCAACTATGCAAATTTGGTAGTCCCTTTGCAATTATTTTCAAAGGGGGAGAGGATGTTGGATGTTAGCATCAATGCCAAAGGGGGAGATTGTTGGCATTATTGGCTTTGATGTCAACATGGTCAAATTGGTCGGGTGATAGTTGCTGATGTGGTAGTTCGAGTTGGTCTCCATGCTCAATCAGAAGAAACCCCTATCGTGGCTCCGCATGTTGATGCCTCCCTCCCACCATGATCCCTGCGGTAGTGTGGTGCTACCGTTGTCTCGCAAGGGTTATCCTTGCCATTGATTGATCATCCACGATTGTTACTGCGACTTTGTAGGAGCTGTCACCAGATGGATTGGGAAATATGTGGTTGTGTGGTAGATGGTTATCATGGCTAACCTTATCCTGACCACCAAATGATCAGTGGTAGCATGGTGGAGGAGTGTAAAGGGGCCTATGGTGGACCCCGTCTTGTCCGTGTGAGTGTAGATGCCTAGCTGGCGTGTGTTCTCTAGTCCAATTGCTCCTTAATGTGTCATGTGGGGCCCTCCTCTTCTTCTTAGTTGGTGAAATTTCATTAGCTCTGTCAAGTTATGTGGAACCCAATTTTTTTATGCAAAATCCGATTGATTTCTCACCAGCCCAATGAAGCTTTGTCGACCACCGCAATACCTCAGGGTGCACACTTCACACCACCAAGCTCTGTGTGGTATAGCGGTGAGGATGTAAATGCTACCACAATCCCATGTGATAAATCTATGTGGTATAGCAGTAAGGATGTAAATGCCACTGCAATTACATGTGATAACTCTAACTAGCTTCCAAGTTGTCTACGATAACACGGTAAGTGGGGAAATAGATGCTAGTGGTTGAACAGATAGGTCGATGTTGACGATGGTTGACCAGATGACTGGGATGGAGTTGAAGGAGATGTGGAGTTGCAGAATGAATCAAAACCCAACTTTTTGTTTGCAGAGTAGTATTTCACAAGTTTACCAAACTTAGTAGCTTGCTATCCAATCTGAATTGATCACAGACAGTTGCATTTAATGGCAAATGAATTGCAGGTGATTGAGTGGCTCAATAAGGAATTCAAAATCCTCTGTAGACAAGATCTCATAGCTAGTCGACATGATAACAAGGACAATAGGTAGGTAAACTTGGATAATTAAAAACTTCTGAAATCAGAGATTAGTCTAAATTGGAAGGAGAAGCATTTAATGGTGGCCACCAAAGGAATAAAAGAGGATATTTGATTGAAGGTCGAGAAGGATGATTCTGAGTCATCCCTTTTTGAGGGAAAGTCCTAATTGAACATAGGGGACATCAAGTGCACTAAAAAGAAGTGGGAGTGAGGTGTGAGAAGAAGAAAAGTGGATGGTTTAAGTAGATGAGGGTAGATGCAGAAAGGGAAAAAGAGAGAGTGTATGCAGAGTCAGAGAGACAACAAGGTAAAGTGTGAAACATAGAGAATGTGTGCAAGCCAGTGAGATAGAAGAGAAGAAAAGAAGAGACCAGGAAGTTGAAGATACAAAGTAGGTGTTGGAACCTGGGCATTTTAGTCACACAAATAAGACAGGGTGACAACATTGGTTTGGGAGAGATCATACATCTTCAAATAGAGGACAAGAGTAGGAGACAAAATTAAGCGGCATAGGTAAGAGAGTAGATAATATTCTTAGAGAGTCAACACAATTGAGTATCAAAGAAAGCTCATTTGTCCAAATTAGTAAGTTACAAAATTTATTTGTAGCAAGGCCTTCAAATTGTATTTGAATTTTTAATTGAATCTTGTATATTATTTTAGTGGGTGCTAAGATTAGGAGTAGGTGCTCTTAAAATCAGGGGTTGGTGCCCATAAAATTTATAATCAAACTTATTTACTGTGATGCTGGATTAGAGCAGTAGACTCTAGCAGCACTTCTCACCGAGGTTTTTCTCCACCGTGGGTTTTCCTCGTATATTTGGTTTCATGTGCGAATGTTTCTTTAATCTCCTTGCATGCATTTTTTTATCTATGCTCTAATTGATTAGAAAGTTAAATTTTTAATTACCACTAATTCACCCCCCCTCTTAGTGGTCTATTTGTTTTCTTTACCTTCTTCTCTCTTTTTTCTTCCCCAACTCTACGCAATTTTCTCTTCCTTCAAATATGAATATTCTCTCCCTCTTTTCCTTCTTCTCCATGTTGCTGCACATATTTTACTTGTAGCCCCATTATCTTTGAATTTTTGTATTTTTCAAAGATCATAATGGGTGCCTCTTTCTCTTCACCTCCCACTCCCTTACCTTCCCTTCTTTCTTTTTAAAATTTTGCATTTCATTTCCCACTAAATTTTTGTTTTTATTTTAAATAATAATGAGAAAAATTTGAAATGAGTTAATTTTCTCTAAAGGCTGATTAAACACTTGTTTTGGGCTCTCAAACATTTTTTTTAACCCATTTTCAAATTCAAATGCCTCAATTTTTTTACGCAGTGTAGAGATAAAGTATAAAGATGCTAAATTCAATAACTAAATTTCCATAAACTCCATAATACCTTGCTAAAATACTATGTTGAAAGTGGTGCTGGAAGTGCAAAATCAGATGCTGACAAGTAAGAAAATTCAATTTTTTTTGTTTCGCATGAAATTTGACAAGTATGCATGGAATGACATACCAAGATCCCTTGTAGAAATATTTTTCTCCAACCTTTATACATTTTAAAATTTTTAATTTGTTCATAAAACTGCTTGTAGCATATTATAATTGTGTTTCAACAAAAAATTAAGCTTTACAAATTTAAACACATGAACACTTTTTTATGCTAAGCGATACCTAAAACCACCAAAGAAAACCAAAATTTAAATATTAAAAAATAATTTTATTTGGTTGATGTGGGATTGCCTATGGACTCAGATGCTCCTACATTAGAATGCACTTCAATCCACCTATCAACAACCACCATCATATCAAAATTAATACACTATAACTAAGAACATATCAATTCATCCATCCACAACTACCATATAATAGTCTACCTCACCCTTTGAATCTATCTCCTAGAAATTCATTCACTCATAAATGGAAAAAATGAAGGAAATTTTAAAGGGGATACAAGTTTGGGCCTTACACATTTTAAGAAAATGTATAAATTTGGTGAACTATGTCCCCACCCATTTAATAGATCAATATCAATGATACATTTCATTAATAATTTTGATTTACCAAAAAATGATAAAAATGAGAGAAATGGGTCAATCCTTGAGATAATGTTTGTAGACACCTAAAATTAATTAAATAATTAATTAATTGACTTAATTGTGTTATCCTTATTCTTCTCAGTGTTAATTAAATTAAATTTAATTAATTCTATCGCTATTGTCCAATAATTAATTTATCAAATAAATTAATTATTCCCCTAGTCTTCTAAAGTTCCCTCCAATAATTATTTCCTCTAAACCCACTTAGTTAATTAATTTTAATTAATTAACCTAGTCATGTGATTCCTACAAATCACTTTTCCTAATCCCACTCAGCCTAATTAATCCTTCTAGAATCTCGCATAATCATGCTTATCATTATCCCTCAATTTTTAATTCCCACTCATCTCACATGAATATTGATCCTCTCACATTTCTTTGAATCCCTCAATGCATCCTTATTTTGGAATTTTTAATTCCTCATGTTTAAAATTCAAATTTCTCCCCTCCTTTTCCCAAGGAATTTTATATTCCTATTTATTTTTCCAAGGTACCCTTGATCCATGCCTTCTATCTCAAATCAATCTCAACCCTCCATAAATCAATCAATCTTGGCCCTCCATTGGCTTCCTCCAATCTATAAATTGGAGCCTATTCTCCTCACAAATCATCCACTTCCAATGCATTGTCATGCTGCCTGTTTCTCCTTGATCTGAATCATCAGCTTCTATGGCATTCTTATACTACTATTTTCTCCTCTCATCCTCTTCTAGTCATCCCTCTATCATGTCCTCATAATCCTGCATTATCAAATCTTTCTATCCATCATCCAAATCCAATCCAATAATCCATTAGTCTTGTTGAGCAAAGGAGAGAAACCACGTCAAGCAATCTAGGAGAAAATCAACATCACGTTGGAGGCATTTGGGTGCACTTCAACTTCATCCAAGCTCCATTGAGGAAGAAGGTGAAAGCAAGGTATAATTGGGTTTTATTGCATTGTTTGTGTTTCATGCTTTATTGCTTGTCTATTTGCAATCTAACCATCTTATTATCCTTACAAAGCTTTTTCCCCTCTTCATTCTGGCATGCTCGGTGGGACCCACGTCACTTAATTTAACATTTTTATGAGTTTTTTGTGATTTTATATCGCAAATTATTGCTTCAGTGTGTCTGTTCGCACAACAACGTGTCCACGAGAAAAACAGCGCAGGCAATTCAAATTTGAATCTTTCGGGCTGCCTTTTTTGTAGGTTTTTGGTAAATTAGAGTGTATGCAAGAGAAAGAGCACCTTCGCATGTGCCAAAACATGTGCACTCAGTAAAAAATTCCTCCCGCCTATTTTTTTTAAATTTAAAAAAAAACTGCCAATCAACACATGCGCAAGCGAAACAACGACTTCGCATGCGCCAAAACGTGTGCACATAGTAGAAAAATCATTAAAAACTGCAAAACAGTGCCTACACACACACTTCAGCCCAAGCACCTTTGAATCAGCGCAAGCGACTGCAAAATAGAGCGAGCGCCACAGATTCAGCGCGTGCGTTTAGGTAAAACAACTAGTTTTGGTAAAACAAGCATAACATTTTGCTCGGTTGTTGGATTTCAAAAATTCAAAATGCGTTGGAAAGGGGATTTAGAGATCTAAAATGGGTTGTCCTTATATTTTTCATATCAGTTTTCAAAAAAAACAATTAACACGTACAAAGTCAACCCTTTCTTTTTGAACTTTAGATTTTCATTTTTTTAGCATATAAAATCAGTTTTTATCAAACTTTTTTTTTAAATCACTTAGAAAATCATAAGAAAATTGATTTTTCAATATTTTTTTTGGCTAATCATTTTGTGTTTGTAGTTTCTTTTCTTTCGAGGGCCCAAGATCAAGTATCAAAAACTACTAAACAAGTGGTTTTGCAGGTTGCCTAGGAGGTTCAAGCAAACATTGTGTTTTTTTTTATTAAGCACCTAGATCTAATTAGGGGGTAAAATAATCTTGTATTTTCCTTGTCTTGAAGAGTCAAAGGGTAGGAGAGTATGCTCTTGCCTATTTAGGCAATCAAAAATATAGACCCCTTTGGTCTTTTCTAGGAATATTGCTTGTGTTACCCTTAGCGGGCCTGCCCTCCCCTCCTGAGTTGCTCTTTGAGCTGGTGAGAGGGGAATGACCCAAGTGAGTACACCCAGACCTAGGGTTCCTGACTCACTACAATAAATAGGCCATTGAGAATGAAAATCTCAATGGTTAGGGCTATTTGAGAGTTCACTCTCACATTTGGTTCTTAGTAGGATCCTAGAGATCTCAATCGTGCTTGCGTGACTACTAAGTTCTTGGTGCTTCATTCGGCTATAGGTCTCAATTGCACTTGTGCAACTGCAAAGGGAAGCTCCTAATGGGAAGCCATACTAAACACCTGGTGCATAGTGGCCAAAAACCTTCTAGTCATTGGTGCAGGAGGTCGGACCTTTGAAGTCGCCCATATTTTTACGACCCTTAGTAGAGGCACAATGTTTTCTATGAGGATTTTTCATGGGAATTGATACTTTGCTGCCCCAGAAAAGTGAGTGTCGTGGAGGGGAGCTAGTGGGGTCAAGCATCTAAGTGTATGCTCTGGGTAAGCGTAGCTGAGAAACCAATTGGGATCCATTGATTACTATCTTTTCTTGCCATAGGATATGTTGTGAAGGAGCATGAGTGTCTTTTGAGTCTAACTTCTTTTGACCATTGTGTTTTCTTTACTTGACATCTCTTACCAAGTCCATTCCCCACAACCAATCAATCCCTCCTCTTTCCAAATTCTATCTTGTCATCATCAAATCTTTAATCCATTTCTATCTATCCAAGAAATTCTCCAATCCCCCAATCCACTTTTATCCACTCAAATAATCATCCTCCCTCAACCAATATTTTATGTCCAAATCATTCATCCGACTTTGGGTAGCCTCCCCCTTTATTCTTCCTATTATCTATCTGTTCTTCCATAATCATTCTCCTTCTTATCCAATCAAATCTCCAAAATTTCAATCAATCAAATTAATCCATATTTCTAATCTGGTTATTCATTCCCTCGTCAATCAATCATCCAATAGAATCAAATCTAATCTAATCCAATTCAATCCAATCCAATCCAATCAACCAACCAATCTAATCCAATCCAATCAAGTCCTAATCCAAGGACAAATCCAATCCAATCAAGTCCTAATCCAAGGACCAATCAAATCAAATCAATTCCAATCCAAATCAAATCCAATCAAAATCCAATCAAATTCGACCCATCATCATTCAAAGCCAAGTCCTAGTCCTCATATTCATCCAATTCTCATCTAATCCTTTATTCTAAACATATCTACCCAAAATTTCAAAGCTTGGTATGAGAAGATGCTCATGGAAGTTCACGAACCACCACTGCCTACCAAGTCAATCCCATAATCTCTCATCCACCTATCATACCTTCATCCATCTCACCTCAGGACATTGCACCCAATCCCAATCTATACCATATATCTTATCCTTCCTCTACCTTTGACAAGGGAAATCCATCCTGATGCTCTACAAAAAGCATTAGAAAATCTGTTTGATGGCAACACACACAAGAGCACAAGAAACAAACGTTAGTGTTACCAACAAAAGATTATCCTAAACAGGCATATCAAGAGAGATATTAAGCATGAAATAGAAAGCATATAAACATAAAATAAAATAGCTAATCAAGATGCTCATAGTTGCTCCTCCATTGTTCCTCTCCTCTCCAAGTCCCAAATGAGTGTAGCTCTCAGCTTTTAGCACTAGCCATGGATGCCATATGGAGATTCAAGATAGTTGAATATGATAAGCAAATGCTATGCAAGTGTAGATAGTGATGCTATGAGAAAGCTCTATGCTAATGCAAGTATAACAACAATACTCTAATGCTTCCTTCTTTGCTTGAGGAGAAGGGTTCTATTTATAGAAGAAATGGGGAAATGAAGGGTTAAGATTGAATGGTTTAATCAAGGGCCAAGTTTGAAAGTTGGGGATCCATGTGCACAATTTGCACCAATAAAATGGTGACAAGTGTCAACATAGGATTGGGTTGAGAGAAGAGGTTGGAGGCATTAAAGGCCTGAGAAGACCTCATGGTTATCTAGAGGCTAAGGGTCAAGTCCAAATTAAGATTACCCACTGGATTAAGAGTTAATCCAAGGATAAACCTTTGTGCAAATGTTTAAGAGATAATCACGGTCAAAGCATTAATGGCCTGATGAGACCTTTGGGTTGGGTAGAGGTTGAGTCAAAAAAAATGTTTTAACCATGTGGGAGGGTTTGAGGTAACCATTAATGGTTATTGGAGACTTTGGGGATTAAGTGGTTGAAGGTTGAAAGCCTTCAATGGTTATCAAAGACTTTGAGCCATTTAGTGGTTGAAGGTTGAAAGCCTTTAATGGTTATCAAAGACTTTGAGGGTTTGAGAAGTGACTTCCCTTTTGCTTAGGAATGTGATAAAGTTTAGAGAAGGGGTTAGGTTATTTAGAAGTGATTAGAAAATTCTAGAAGGGGTTTAGGCATGCAAGTGGATTTTGTAGGAAAATGCAAGTGGGAGAAATTTTGGTATTTTCAATTAAAATAAAATCATTTATTTCAATTAAATGGTGTAATTTGCATTTGGATAAATATTCAAATAAATATTAATTTATTTAAATGAGAAAAATGAAGATAAACCATTAAAGGCTTGAAGACTTTAAGGAAAACCATTAAAGTCTTAAGAAGACTATAGAAGGAAGCCATCAAGTTTGAAGACTTTAAAGCCATCAAGTTTGAATACTTTAAGGGAAACCATTAAAGGTTTCAAGTGGGTGAGGATAAATAGGATTTTAAATAAATAATTTATTTAAAATAGTTGTGCAACTTGCTTTTGTAGGAAAATACAAGTGGGTGGAGGATAAAGGTGATTTAAATAAATTATTTATTTAAAATAATTGTGCAACTTGCATTTGTAGGAAAATGCAAGTGGGTAGAGGATAAAGGTGATTTAAATAAATGTTAATTTATTTAAATGTGAGAGGTGGGATTTTGGGGGATTTAAATAAATATTAATATATTTAAATGTGAGAGAATATTTAATTAAACAAATATGATTTATTTATTTAATAATGGTCTGAATTTGGTTAAGTGAGTTAAATCAAATAAATTGAATAATTTATTTAATTAATAGGAGAAGAGGGTTAAGATGAATTAATTAAATATTAATTTAATTAATTCATTAATTGATGGTTAAAAAATCAAATAAATACTAAGTATTCATTTAATTAAGTGGACAGATTTATGTGACTACATTTGCCCCTCTTTGAGACGGTGCGGTTTATCGCGTCGTTTCAAAGAAAGAAAAATAGGTGTGAAGAAATGCCCCATAAAATGTAAATTTAATGGGTGGTATGCCCCCTCGAGAGATGGGCCAAAATTATTTTTTTTTTTGAAAAATCGGGCAATCTCTCGAAAAAGAATGAAAAGTGGAGGGGAGGTAGAATAGAAGAAATTAGAACTAATGATGAAAGAATGGGAGAAAATGGAGTGAATATGAAGAAACAACAAGCCAGCGAGTACCCTGAGGTCATGCAAGAGATACATAGCAGATGTAGTGTGGGGTTTGGATTGATGCTATACAATTGATCAAAATTGGTTGGACAATCTGGTGCAATCGGTTTAATTGCCCCGGTCAAGTCAAAGCGTGACAGTTGATGTCAGTTGGTCGCTTGGACATGATAAAGTCTGAGTAAGTGAATCAAAGTGACCTGATGTGACTTAGACAATTGATATAATTGCCCGATGAAGTCAAGGTATATGAAGCAAAATACTCATTGAGACTTAGACAATTGATGTAATTGTCCATTGGATTGTGTTTGATTGGTTGATCAATTGATAGTGTGTGCGTGGGATGGATGATTGTGGTGAATCATAGTAGCCCCGTTGAGACTAGGTCATTATGATAAATGCCTGTTGTAGTCTAGGTTTGCAATAATCGATTACCTGTTGAGACCTGAAGATACTTGATCAGAGTATCTGTTGATAGTCTAAGTGTCTGTGAGTCGATGTATCTGTGCAGATAGAGTAATTGGCTTAATTTTGTGGATGAGTGAGGATGGGAAGCGATGAAGGGATTAGGATGATGTTGATGATCAAGATAGGGAGGGTGAGGGGGGATTCGATGTTAGATAGAAGATATGGAGGACTAGGACCGAGTCCTATGGAAGAAGATGAGTAAAATAGAGTATGCATTATTATGACTATGTATGCATGATATGCAGCTATTATGAATGTATTGATGGGTGGAATGCAACGAAATGCAATATATACAGATGAGATGAGATGATGATCCATAGTGCTTTATTTTTCATCATTGAGCTTTAAAATGTTGTAAGAAAATACAAGCAACTTCACATAAAGATTCAAGATGACCAGAGTATTTCTTACATGGATTTGATATAGCAAGTTAATACAAGCAACTTGATATAATGGATCAAGTTGACCTGAGTATTGCTTGTGGAACAGACAAGGATTATCTCCTTTCATGCATGACTTGGATCGTCCTCCTTGATCTTAGACTGATCATATCCTGAGACAAGTACATACCGTACTAAGAGATAAAAACCTTTATCCAATTTGGATGATGTAGGAAGGAACCAAAGGAAGAGCATTGTACCTGCAAAAAAACAATATATACATAAAGAATAAAGAATAGGGATCCTTGGTAATGGTTCATGCTCATATGGTCGAGGTATACGTTGTAGTCAGCAAGCCGTAGTGATCTATGATTGTATTTTTGCCTATGATCACATAGCTTAGTGAACTTCCCACGTAGACACCATTAGTACATGCCCCAGAACTTCATCGGAATAATGTGTCGAAGATACACAAACAATGTCGTAGGAACCTGATATAAATTACTAGACCATAAATCAACCAAGTATTTGATAGCGTAAACAGAATTTTCTTGTCAAAGAAAATGTCATATTGTCTTTGTTTTGGTAAGGAAGGATGCATCCTTGTTGAAGACAGTTTTGAGTGTTGATGTTGATTCTGTGGTCGATTGATAAGTGGTCATTTTGTGGAGTATATCACAATGTTTATTTTGGTATCTACATGGATGGGTATGTACAAGGTGTTGCCATGTTTTTGTGTGATTTTTCAATGGTTTTGTCGATGTTTTTGGATTTTGAATTGTTTTAAATGTTTTTGGTATTTTTGCGAGATATTTTTGAATGTTTTTGGATTTTTGATGATTGTTTGAATGAAGAACTTAATGAATCATAAGACAATGTAGAATCCACTTCCATCAATAGGTTAAAGGCATTGCCTCCAGTTTTAGACATGACTATGAAAAAGCGGGATGCAAGATGTATGGAGTACTATCATAATTGCAGAGGAATAACAAGCCATGTTTTTTGGATGGATGGATGTATGTATGAAGTAGATGTGATCGCAACAAGTCTAAAAGACAATGGAGCCATAGCCTTTACGAGTGGTGCCTGTTTGCCAGGTTTTCACTATCGTACTTACCCAAGGTGCCACTGGAGTGGTTGTTCACCGTTTGGATGCATGATTTTTCTTTACTTTTTTGAATGTTTTTGTATTTTCTTCAGGACATTTTTCTAAATGTTTTTGGTATTTTCTGGTATGCAGGGGAGCCTGATGCTTTGTTTAGCTTAGGTATAAAACCGTTTGAGGTGCATGCTGTTAATTGGATCTGCGAGCGGTTCTCCTTCTGAAGTAGCCAACTGATATGCCCCGGACCCGAATACAGTAGTGACAACATATGGGCCCAGCCAGTTTGATTCAAACTTGCCCTGATGTTCTCTATTTGGTTGGTTGCGAGGATTCTCTCAAAGAACAAGATCACCTACCTCAAATGTACGAGGTCTAACTCGGTGATTGTAGCTTCTGCTCATGCGCTGCTAATAGGCTTTGAGGTGATTGTATGCAGCTTGTCGTTTCTCATCAAGTAACTCTAAGTCCTGAAGATGGGATACTCTGTAGGCTTCATCATCGATGAGATTGTGCAAGGAAACCCGTAATGATGGTATCTTGACCTCAATAGGCAAGATAGCTTCTGCACCATAGACCAATGAATAAGGAGTTGCGCCTATAGGGGTCCGAATGCTAGTTCGATATGCCCATAGTGTTGGATTCAATTGAACATGCCAATCACGGCCGGCATCATTGACTGTCTTCTTTAGGATTCTTAATATGTTTTTATTGGATGCTTCGGCCTGACCATTGCCTTGTGGGTAATAGGGAGTGGAAAAGCGGTGTTGGATATGAAATTTCTCACAAAGTTCACGGACATCCTGATTTTTGAAAGGAAAACCGTTATCTGTGATGATGGACATGGGTACACCATACCGGCAGATGATGTAGTTGAGGATGAATGAGACGATCTACTTGTCGGTGACTTGGGTAAGTGGAACAGCTTTGATCCACTTTGTGAAATATTCGGTGGCGGTAATAATGAATTTGTGGCCATTGGATGAAGATGGGTGAATCTTACCCACAAGGTCAAGGCCCCATTGACAGAAAGGCCATGGTGTCGTGATTGGTTGTAGTTCCTAGGCCGGTGCATGTATCAGGTCACCATGAACTTGACATTTCTTGCATTTTCTGACAAAGTAGTAGGAATCCTTTTCCATAGATGGCCAATAATATCCAGCTCGCATGATCTTCTTGGCTAGTGATGGACCACTTGAGTGAGTCCCGCAAATTCCTTCATGTACCTCTTCCAAAACCTTTTTTATCTCATCCTGTTCCAGACATCGAAGGAGAGTACCATCAAGACCGCGTTGGTATAGGGTTTCGGCAATAATGGTATATCGAGCAGTTTGGCAAATGAAGGTTTTTCGTTGGTTATTTGATTGGTTGGGAGGAAGGGTATGATCGCGGAGATAGGTGTAGAACTCACCATACCATGGGGATTCAGAACCAACAAGGCGACATATCATTTCAGATTCGGGGATATCATAAGCGGGGATCCAAAGCTGTTCTACCAAGAACTCGTAGCGTGTTGAATTCTATGGAAGATCTAGTAGAGATGCGATGGTAGCCATGGCGTCAGCAGCTCGATTCTGATCTCTTGGTATCTGCTCAAAAGTGATAGTAGTAAATGATGTCTTTAGAGTGTCCACCATTTTCTTATATGGCATGAGTTTATCATCCTTGGTCTGATATTCATCGGTTGCTTGTCGAAGGACCAGTTGTGAGTCGCCATATACTTGTAGTTCTTGTAATTTCCATTGTACAGCGAGCCTGAGTCCTGTGATCAAGGCCTCATATTCTACTATGTTGTTTGTGCATGGAAATGTGAGCCTGTAAGACTTCGGGATGCTATCACCCTGAGGTGTGATAAACAGAATGCCTGCCCCCGAGCCGTGCCTAGTGTATGAACCATCAAAATATAGTTTCCATGGTTGTGTTGTTGTGATCGTGAATATCTCTTCATCTGGAAAATTGGAAATGAGAGGATGATCACCTATGAGAGGTGCATCGGCCAACTGATCTGCAATAACTTGCCCTTTGATAGCATTACGGTCCACATACTCGATGTCAAATTCACTTAGAATCATCACCCATTTGGCTAAGTGACCTGTCAATGCTGCTTTGCTGAGTAAATACTTGAGTGGATCAATCTTTGCAATGAGTTGTACCTTGTGTGTCAATAGATAGTGCCTTAGTTTAGTGGCTGCTAAGATTACTGCTAGGCAAGCTCGCTCAATAGGGGTGTAATTGAGTTCATAGCCGACCAGTGTACGAGAGATGTAGTAAACAGCACACTCTTTTCCTTCTGCATTATGCTTGCTGGCATCGGGCATCCCACTGAAAGTAGATGTTCTTGTGTAGAAGATGTGTAAATGGGTGACACTTATCAGCCAATTGTGCAATGAATCTTTGGATGGATTGAAGTCGTCCTTGTAGGGTCCTTAGCTGACTGATATTCTTTGGAGGTGGCATGTCCATGATTGCCTTAACCTTTGCTGGATTGACCTCAATACCTTTGCTTGAGACAATGTATCCTAGAAGTTTCCTGGAGGTTACTCCAAAGACACATTTCTTTGGGTTGAGTCGAACATGGTATTGTTCCAGTCTATCAAATATTTTATCTAAGATGTGGAGATGCCCTTCTCTGGTGAGTGATTTTGCTAGTAAGTCATCCACATAATCTTCCATCATAGTATGCATCATGTCATGGAAGATGGTGGTCATTGCTCTTTGATAGGTTGCTCCTGCATTTTTGAGACCGAAGGGCATTACATTCCAGCAATATGTGCCCCATGGACATGTGAAGGCTATCTTATGTTGATCTTTTGGTGCGATCTTTATCTGATTGTATCTTGAAAAGCCATCCATGAGTGAAAGCATGGCATGTCCCGCTGTTAGATCCACTATGATGTCGATATTTGGTAGGGGGAAGTCATCCTTAGGACAGGCCTTATTTAGATCTCTAAAGTCAGTACAAATGCGGGTGCCCCCTTTTGGTTTGCCAAGTGGCACAATATTGGAGATCCATTCTGCATAATCAATTGGTCTAATGAAACCAACATCTAGGAGTTTCTTGAGTTCTGTTTTGACTAGCACTGCAATCTGGGGATGCATCTTACGAAGCTTCTGCTTGATCGGTTTGGCTCCTTCTGCGACGGTGAGGTGATGCATGAGTAAATCAGGATCAAGCCCGGGCATGTCTGCATATGACCATGCGAAGTTGATCTGACGCTTCTAGAAGAACTCTATAAATTTAGGTTGTTCCTCTGGAGTGAGAAGAGATACCAGATGTATGATATGAGGATTTTTAGGAGTCCCCACATTGTACTCTTTGGTTTCCTCGATGAGAATTGTTGATCGTTCCTGTTGTGTATTATTAGGGAGAATGTCAAACCCTTCATCCTCAGGCGCCTCAGAGAGGTTTTCACCGTTGGATACGCTCTTTCTTTTTAATTTTGTCGGATCAAACAGTGCCACAGTGTGGTTTTCACTGGAAGATCCATGTTTTAGTGTTATATATTTGCAGCTAAAAGGTTTGGCATCCGCCCCGAAGTATGCTGCGCTATTAAGTTCAATGGCAAATCCAGCTTTGTGATCCCCGCTTGGTAGGTTATCCCTTAATTCCAAAAAGTCAATGATGGCCTCATCGTTTTGGAAGAAGTCAAGACATGGGGGATTTGGTTGGTTCCATTCGATGAGTTCAGGGTGGATAATGGGCATTACTTCATCGATTAGGTTAAGTGCGTTGGACGTATTAGTGAGGGTTAAGACGTTATGGTGAAGTTCGTTAATGGTACTCTCCCTGTCAGAATCAGGCATAGGATGAGACATAGGGTTTGTGGAAGACGTTTCCAGCTCAGGAACCCAAGTGGTCTTTATCTGTGCTTCTCCGTAAACAGGGATATCTTTGCATGGCAGAGGTAGTGATGTGTCTTCCTCATCTGAAGTATTAAGCTGTACCGAATCAAATTCCCATTCATGTGAGTCAGTCTTTGAATCACTTTCCAGCATCCGATTGCTATACCATACTGGGATGTCTTTTGAGTTAAACACTGCAAGTGTGATTGGTTGATGTACCTTTGTAGTGATCGGTGCTACAGGAAGTTTGATGGGGATAAAAGAATCTGGCACAGGAAGTATCGACAGTGTTGACTCAGTGGCTTCTGCGGGAACTGCTGGTACCATAGATGCTACTGCGGGTTCTGATACAGTTGCTGCTGCTAATGGTACTATGGATGTAATGGCTACTATGAATGGGATTGCTGGTTTGAGTGGTGGGATGATTGGTATTGTAGATGGTTGTGTTGGGTTTGTGAGCCTTGATGGGGCAGTCGGGATGGTGCTTGAGGCTACTTTAATGATGAAAGGTGTCCTTTTTGCAGTAGGTTGACATAATGGTTTGCTAGGTTTTCCTTTGAATCTGAGTTTAGGAAATATCTCTTTTTCAAAGCCTAGGCCTGTATTACCTTTGGGCTTTAATTGTGGTAGCAGAGGTTCATGTCGTTCTTGTTTTCAATATCCTAAAGCACTTTGACCATCATACTCCATTCTTTGCATAATGAGGAGGCCTTTGCCATACTGGTCCGTAGGAAGTGTAACTCGCGGTATATCAGTGGTGATGGGATCTTTGTAGATCCATTCTGCGAGGTCCTCATCTTGTGTCTCCTCTTCTTGACTCTTTCCAAGAATGAAAGGCATCAACGCACATGCTGGCATGATTAGTGGTTGCTGGAGTACCTGTTGTGGTTTACCATGTGTTCTGGGAGAAGTGTGCATTTGTCCCACACAAAAGAGTTGACTCAAGTTGTATTCCACGGGACCTTCCTCTGCGATCTTCATCTTAAGATTTTCTTGCTTGGGCATAGTGGTGTTTGAACTGGCAAGAGAGGTGGGACTTATATATGATGTGGAAGAAATGGCTTCTCTATTATTAGGAACAGTAATCTCTGGTTGATGGCTGATATTATGACAGTATGCAAAGGGATTTGCATCACCCAGGATTGTGATCTCTACACTATTATGTGGGAACTTGATACATTGATGGTAGGTAGATGGAACAGCTTGCATGGCATGTATCCAAGGTCTTCCTAACAATAGATTGTATGGCAGAGGAAGGTCCAGAACCTGACAAATGATGTGCTTTACCATGGGGCCCACTCGGATTGGTAGTACCACAGCTCCTTTGGATGAACGCTCTGCATCGTCATAGGCTTTGATTGTGATCTTCTTACGAGGATCCACTGATTCTACTGCATAGCCCAATGTTGTGACCAACTGTAGTGTACAAATGTTCAGGCCTGCTCCATTATCTATCAAGACTCACTTGATCCTATGCTGGTTAATAAATCCTTCGATGTGGAGTGAGGCATTATGAGGTTGCTGGAAGGAAGAGTTGTCACTTTCAGAAAAAGTGAGACAAGGTGATGACTTTAGATTTCCAACCATGGCTTGAAATTGGTCTGTATTCAGATTTGCAGGGACTGACGCCTCTTGGAGTGCTTGATCCAAGATAGTTTTATGAGATGGCGATAGACGCAAAAGCTCTAAAATGGATATAAGCGCAGGGGTTTTGTCTAATTGTTCCACAAGATTGTACTGCTTTGGGATGGAGGTGGTGCCTTGTGGAGCTGCCTTTATGGTAACTTTGCCGCGACGTGTAACAACATTGCAATTTGAGTTGGGATTTTTGAAGGTTATAGTTGCAACTTGTTCATTGGCATCATATAGATGATTTACAGTGTAATTATACGCAGCCTGTGTATAATCAGTGGTATCAGTGCCTCGCCTAGAAGTGGAAGGACCCCTTTGATCTTGTGATGGAAGTGGATTTTTGAACATCAGATGATCATTATTTGTTGTTTTTGGGTCATGTCCTTCAATTTCAATTTCTCCTCAATCAATAAGATCCTGAATGAGATCTTTCAATCGGTGACAATTACTTGTCTTGTGTCCTCTCCCTTGATGGAAATCGCAGTGTTCAGTATCTCACCACCATGTTGGTTTGACCTGAGGTTCATAGTTTGATGTTTTAGGGAGAGTGACCAAATTTTGAGAAATGAGTTCCCGCAATACTGTTTCAATGGGCTCCCCTAAGGGAGTGTATGTGCGTTTCTGTTTTTGCTGACGAGGTCTAGGTTCATCGTGAGATGTGATGCAACCTTGATTAGAAGGAACATTTGTGTTGTTTTGAGGTGGAGGATTCTGTGCTGCAAATCGAACCACAGGTTGTGCATTTTGGATAGTCCGGGCATCCACAACTCCATCGTTGACGATATTCTTGTTTTTATTCCAGAAGCTTGGTTTATCACTATTGAAGCGTGGGCGAGGACCATCTTTTGGTTCATTAAAGATTTTGATGAGTCCTTTCTTGATGAGTGCCCGTTCACATTTTAAACCCTTGGTGATCATATGATTAAAAGAGTCTGTGTCTTTGACATCCAGGTGAAATTCCATTTCTTTGTTTAAGTTGGAAATGAATATTTCCAGTAGTTCTCGTTCAGGTAACTGAAGAGAATGTCTGCTAGACATTTGGCGCCATCGTTGCAGGAATACTGAGAATAGTTCACCTGGTTTTTGTTTGGTGTTGCATAGATCAGCCATGGTGATGTCGCGTTCAATGTTATGAGAGTAATGAGCGAGGAATTTTTGGATAAGTTCCTCAAATGTTCTAATGCCACCTGGTAGTTGGGAAAACCATGATGTGGTTGTTCCTCCCAAGCTTTGGGGAAAAAGGTGCATTAGGTATGTGTCTTCATATGCTACTTCAAGACAAGTGGAATGAAATTCTCGGACATGATCGCGGGGATCCCCCTTTCCTCTATATTTTTCAAATTTGGTTGTTTCGAATCCTCGTGGAAATGGTGGCATATAAAGATTCCTATCAAAAGGATAGGGACAGATGTCATTGAGTCAGAATTGGTTAGTCTTGACACCACTATGAAGCTGTTGGGTGAGATTCTCGACTTGTTGCCGCAACATCTCCATTTCATTTGGAGGAGGAGGTGGTGGGTTACCTTGAGGAATGTTATATCTGATGGGATCTCTACCTCTTTCCTCTTCATGGCAACTTTGTCTTTCTGATGCTTGTCTTAATTGGGCAAGATCAAAGTCAGAGGGGAGTTTTGCTCCTTCTTGAGCGAGTCTTAAGAAGTGAGCATCTGCATTGCTCCTGAGTATTTCGTGAAAAAGTTTGTTAAAGAGAGGGTTATGCTGATCCCTTTCTATTGTTGCAGGAGTGGGAGTACTTGCGTTTTCGTCATTGCATTTCCTCCAAGTGCTTCTTGAAATTCATTGAGATTTTCCTCTTCTTCTTCTTCCCTTTCTATTTCTCGTTGCCTAGACTGTGATCGGGTTTGGGCCATTTTGTTTATAAGCTTTTTGTTGAAGTTGTGTGAAAATGATGATGAGTTTTTGTTGAAATGAGAGATTGATGGTTGGTGAATTGTGTTGCATGTGGATCTCTAACACCTTTAAGGTGGATGTAACCGAAATTCCTTCTTTGAATTGCTTGTTTGTTTGATAAGTTTTGATGTGATAAGGTGTAGAGAAATCTGAGATGTGTTACAGATTTAACTATCTAGTAATGAGAGGATTCACTCATGAACTATTTTTAACCTGCGTAGATGTGTCTCTTAGGATGAGCTTATCCTAGATGTAGAAACAATCTAAAAAGTGATGTGATGTGTTTGATTTCAAGCAATATCTAAAAGAGAACTTGGGACAAGACCCTCTTAATGTTTTGAGAGTTGGAACGGATTGATGATGAAGTGATGATGTATGAATAAGATGATGGATGAAAATGTTTTCAACTTCAATAAAAACTTTGTGTTACAAATGGGACAAACTCTATCTCTTCCCTTTCGGGTGTTGGTGGTATTTCTCGAGCTGTGTTGTATGTGATACAGACGTTTGGGAAGAAGTTGGGATTAATCTTTCCTCCATGGTTTTTGTGATAACTCAGAGCTCTATATTGCATAAAAGCTCTGCGGTTCAATGATTCGGAATCAAATTCGTTTGTTTTTTCTTGAAGGTATAGACACATGCGATGTAGAAAGACTCTATGGGAGACAAAGATTTGTCGATTGATATAGAAGAATTTCCTCCTTTTGATCAAAGCCTTTGAGCTTAATGGTCTTCTTTTCAAGTTGATATTCTGATGACACTTCTTCTTTCGCAAGATGTGAAGAATGGTCATAAAATTTGACTCTTTGTTGTTTGTACCTTGTTTTTGATGTTTTTGGTTGTTTTGACAGATGTTTGGTTGGATGAATACTTTGTTTTTGGGAAGTGATTTTTTGATTTTTCTTTGACAAGAAAACAAAGCAAGCACACAAACACAAGAATGTTGCCCCAAAGGCACAAATGAGTATGGGTCTAGATCAACCCAATCCTTGGACTTTTATATAACCCTTCCTTTAGATGTATTTTAAGGTGTATTTCCAAAGCCTGAAGTCGGCTCAATTTGCACTTGGTCTTTAAAACGAACACACTTCAAACACTTTTTATCCCTAAGGTCAAATGGCCAGTTGTGATAAATTTAGCCCACATCTTGATATTTCTTCGACTTTGGTACTACATACCTTATGAATCCCACCGTGGCAGGTAAGGATGTGATATACTAAGTCTTGCACGAGCATAACAAATAGATGATCCCTATGATGGGGGAGTCACCACTTTTATCAAGCCACAAGTGACTTTTCAAAAAGGTATGTTTCTACTCAAGGAAATATGTATGGTGAGTATCTTGGGAGCAAAACCATCTATGCTCTTGCACTAAATTATATCGCAAATATCCTCAATCAATAGAACGGGTGGGCTACTACTAAAAGGTGTTTAGTCATGTTCGATGTTTTTGGACATAAGTTCATTCTGCAGTGACTCACTTAAGAGCCTTGTAACTGGTGGTGGGGCCCATTTGTCCTTTCGGCCAGTTACACTGTAGGAACAACTATACCCAAGGCTACAGCTTTAGCTCTCACCTAATTTCTATAGCAGCTCGAAAGATTTACCGCTCGAGGTCGTTCCCAAGAGTATCGATCCCTTGGCAGGCCTCTCTTAAAAAGATAAAATTTTGAGTGTTACTAACACTTTTCTCTTGCACCTAGGACCACAAAAGCCAAGGGAGAGGATAGTGTGTGTTAGAAGTAGGACCACTTGACCAACTATTTGCACAAGTGTGCCTAGCACGAAAAACACTTGTTCTTTTTAATCTGTCATTGCAATGTGATCTAACTATTTGGAGATGTTGCTCCAACAGTCATGGTGTTCTTTTTAATTTTCAAAGGCAATTGTTTGAGTAAACTAGAATTTGAAAATCCTGGTCAACTTAAAGAAAAACACGTTTGCTTGAAGTAAAATTTGTTTTTGCAAAAATCAAAACAAGTGGATTGTTCTTTTTATTTGCCCAAAAATTGAAGTGTGGCTTGTGATTTTTAAGTTTGATGTAAGAAAGAAAATTTGTTTTGTTGATTTTAAGCACCAAAACAAAGTTTGTTTCCTAACTTGCAAGAAATAAAGTTGTTTTGTATAAGTTTGTGGTTCTTTTTACCTTGGAACAATGAAATTCTTTTTAAGAGCCCCAAACAAATGTGTGATTCTTTTTTTAAAAGCCCAAATTTGAAATGTGAAGTTAATTTTAAACCAAAATAAAAAGTGAATTCATTTTTAAAACCAACTTCAAAAACAAGTTAGTAAGAAATATAAATCTACTTTTTAATCTAATTTAAATCTGCACAAAAGAGAAAAATAGTTAGTAAAATCCGCCTATTTGGTGGGCTTCTACAAGCCTAATTTTTTATTTTTATTTTTTGGTTACAAGGTGATTTGTACAACGTTTTGTTACAATAGCGCTAGTCTGCGTTTGAACAGAGGCACTATTTAACACAAACGCACTAAAAGAAAGGGAAAGACAGAGAAGGCAAAAGCACTGAAATAGGGTGAATAGCGCCAAAATAATGTCAAACGCACCAAAACAGTGTCAAAAGCGCAACCTGTGTGACATTTTCAACATTCAAACATGTTATTGGTTAAAAAAAAAGTTGATCTTTTTGGTGTTTGGATTCACGTCGGGTTCACCAAATGATGCTCTGCAAAAAGGATTAGAAAATCTATTTGATGGCAACACACACAAGAGCACAAGAAACAAATGTTAGTGTTAGCAACAAAAGATTATCCTAAACAGGCATATCAAGAGAGATATTAAGCATGAAATAGAAAGCATATAAACATAAAATAAAATAGCTAATCAAGATGCTCATAGTTGCTCCTCCCTTGTTCCTCTCCTCTCCAAGTCCCAGATGAGTGTAGCTCTCAGCTTTTAGCACTAGCCATGGATGCCATATGGAGATTCAAGATAGTTGAATATGATAAGCAAATGCTATGCAAGTGTAGATAGTGATGCTATGAGAAAGCTCTATGCTAATGCCAGTATAACAACAATACTCTAATGCTTCCTTCTTTGCTTGAGGAGAAGGGTTCTATTTATAGAAGAAATGGGGAAATGAAGGGTTAAGATTGAATGGTTTAATCAAGGGCCAAGTTTGAAAGTTGGGGATCCATGTGCACAATTTGCACCAATAAAATGGTGACAAGTGTCAACATAGGATTGGGTTGAGAGAAGAGGTTGGAGGCATTAAAGGCCTGAGAAGACCTCATGGTTATCTAGAGGCTAAGGGTCAAGTCCAAATTAAGATTACCCACTGGATTAAGAGTTAATCCAAGGATAAACCTTTGTGCAAATGTTTAAGAGATAATCACGGTCAAAGCATTAATGGCCTGATGAGACCTTTGGGTTGGGTAGAGGTTGAGTCAAAACAAATGTTTTAACCATGTGGGAGGGTTTGAGGTAACCATTAATGGTTATTGGAGACTTTGGGGATTAAGTGGTTGAAGGTTGAAAGCCTTCAATGGTTATCAAAGACTTTGAGCCATTTAGTGGTTGAAGGTTGAAAGCCTTTAATGGTTATCAAAGACTTTGAGGGTTTGAGAAGTGACTTCCCTTTTGCTTAGGAATGTGACAAAGTTTAGAGAAGGGGTTAGGTTATTTAGAAGTGATTAGAAAATTCTAGAAGGGGTTTAGGCATGCAAGTGGATTTTGTAGGAAAATGCAAGTGGGAGAAATTTTGGTATTTTCAATTAAAATAAAATCATTTATTTCAATTAAATGGTGTAATTTGCATTTGGATAAATATTCAAATAAATATTAATTTATTTAAATGAGAAAAATGAAGATAAAGCATTAAAATGCTTGAAGACTTTGAGGGAAACCATTAAAGGCTTGAAGACTTTAAGGAAAACCATTAAAGTCTTAAGAAGACTATAGAAGGAAGCCATCAAGTTTGAAGACTTTAAAGCCATCAAGTTTGAATACTTTAAGGGAAACCATTAAAGGTTTCAAGTGGGTGAGGATAAATAGAATTTTAAATAAATAATTTATTTAAAATAGTTGTGCAACTTGCTTTTGTAGGAAAATACAAGTGGGTGGAGGATAAAGGTGATTTAAATAAATTATTTATTTAAAATAATTGTGCAACTTGCATTTGTAGGAAAATGCAAGTGGGTAGAGGATAAAGGTGATTTAAATAAATGTTAATTTATTTAAATGTGAGAGGTGGGATTTTGGGGGATTTAAATAAATATTAATTTATTTAAATGTGAGAGAATATTTAATTAAACAAATATGATTTATTTATTTAATTAATGGTCTGAATTTGGTTAAGTGAATTAAATCAAATAAATTGAATAATTTATTTAATTAATAGGAGAAGAGGGTTAAGATGAATTAATTAAATATTAATTTAATTAATTCATTAATTGATGGTTAAATAATCAAATAAATACTAAGTATTCATTTAATTAAGTGGACAGATTTATGTGACTACACATCCTATTCCCCATCTGTATCTCCATATTATCCCTCATCTGCATAGCTACCTTCATCTCCCCCCCAATCCATATCTCAATCCCCATCCTTTCACAACACATTCATTACCTCTACTCCCCATCCAAATCCTTTACTCCATATTCCTCCAAGCATTAATCCTAATTCCCCAATCCAATATCCCAATCCTCCATCCAATCCCAATCCCAATCCCCCATCTAATCCCAATTCTCCATCTAATCCTAATCCTCCAAAATCCATATTATTCATGTCTTCCAAATCCATCATCCATAATCTTATCCAAGACATGTTAGCAAAGGAGAGAAAATCCCCACCTTGAAGAAAAGTGGAAAGGTCTCCTCAAGTCCCCCATCCACCCTAATCACCTCCACCTCAAAACAAATCCCAATCCTCTGCACTTCATGATACACCCATTTCCACATCTACTCACATCAAATCTTTCATATCTTCCTCCATCACACAATCCCCACAACTCCAAACACGCCAAAAGCTTGTTCCAAAGCATGCTAGCATATAATACTCTCCATCTCATGATCCATCTATCTCTAATCCATCTAATGATGGCATTCCCTCCACTTCCTCTCATGATCATATGATTCCTCTATCCAACCCTCTCCCTCCATTGCATGATCCTCTTCCATCTCATGATCCAATCACCCCTCCCACTCCATCTCATGATAGCCCTCCTAGTCAAGATCAAAGTATCCCTTCATCTCCATGTCACGATCCCAATCCATCTAAAGATCCTAATCTTCCTTCCACATCTCATCCTCCTCAAAATGGACTCAGATCTCATTTCCAAAATAATAAGGGTCCTCAAGCTAATGCTCAAGATGTTGGTACATCCTCTATTCATTTTAAATCCAAACTTCCTTCATACAAATCAAAATCCCATTATCCCTCATCATCCATATCCATTTTGGGACCCTATATTCAAAAGCTAAATCCTCCATTCCTTCCATCCATTTTGGGTCCTTACGTCCCTCCATCCACCACTCCATCACCTCAAATAATCCCTAAGAAAGATCAATAAAATCACACATCATTGAATGCCTCCCAACACGCTCCCTCCATCATCCCATCATCCATAAAATCCTTAAGTCATTCATCCTCATGCACCCATCCCATTTCTATTGGAAGCAATTTAAATGTCTAATCTAAAAATCATAAAGCTCAAAATCCACAAAAATCAAAGGATCAACATGTCCCCTCAAAACGACATGCTCAAAATAAAAATGTGATTTGAAAAAAGGCCACAAAGGTCCCAAAAGAAAAAATCAAAAACTATGTGGATTCCCAAAGAGGCAATGCATACCAAAGCAAAATCAAAATTTGCATCCAAACTTGTTAATCCAAAAGCTCCATCCATTCATAAGTCCTCCAATCCTCCATCTAACACTCCTCCATCTTCAAAATCCATTTTGAGTCCTTATGTCCCAAAATCCACCATCCCAACTCCATCATCCCCTTCTTCTATTTTGGGTAATCATTTCCCAAAATCCACAGTCTATCCCCCATCTAATTCAAAACACTTTCCCCCACTACTCCACCATCCTTCAAGGTTTGTGTCAATGTTGATCTTCCACAAATTCTTCATAACCCCATCCATTATCCACCATCCACTTTTCACAATCCCTTTCCATTAGTTCAATCCTTTCCAAATCCTTATCTTCCATCCCCTATCCATTTCATCTCCCCAATTACTGTTACCAACATCTATAAGCATACCTCCAGTTGAAAAGAAATACAAAGGGATACCATCTATGGAACTAGATGCTTGAGTCCTCCCTTCCTCCTTCACGCATCCACTATATTCCACATCTTCATTCCTATCTTTTGTCTTGATCATATAAGAGGCAAAATAATGTATATGCATGCATTCTTTGGAAAACACAAGCCTTAATCCTCTACCATCCATATCCATTACTCATTATCCTCCCATCTCATCCATCTTTATCCACCATCCTTACATCCTTAATTCCACTACCTATATAGTGGGGCATTGCACTCATTTTCATCATAGTCCTTGGTTCTCCATCACCCTACCCTCTATTCCTCCATATCCATCCATTTGATCCATCTATCCAAACAATATCTTCATCCATTCATCCATCCAACCTTTTACCAATCCTTGGTTCTCCCTTGTTATTGGTTCCATTCAATCAAATCCTATTCACCAATCCACCCCATCCTATCCAATTTATAGTCCAATCCTGTCTCATCCAATCATATTCTCCATCTCTTCCAATTCAATCATTAATCCCATCCTCAATTCGATCCTACTCACTCATGTGTCCCCCTTTTTCATCGTAGCTAATCATTTATCTTTCTTCCAATCCTATCCATCAAACTAAGCTTTTCCCATCTACCTGAGCTCATGCTTATTTGTGCTTAATTCAAGAACCCATCCATACTTTGCTAATAAAATCCAAGTAACAATCCTCTCATCTGTAGATCTTGCACACCCAACTTGTATTTTGTCATCCATCAATCAATCCATCGCTCTGTCCATCAAGATGAATCCTTCCCATGTCTGGCAGTTCATCCAAATCCATCACCTACCCATTGGGATGACTCCTTCCCTAGTCTGACAGTTTATCCAAATCCATGTCCTACTCTTTGCAAGAGATGTCAGTTGGTCATGTGCATGTTGTTTGCATGCTTGAGATTTTTGCTTTGTTTTCATCTTGTGTCCCACGACTATACTTGTCTAGGACTGCCTTGATCATCGTATATCTTGGTATGTCCTGGCTAGTGTATAATGGGGCATAGTTTTCATGGCATGGTGTTTGAAGGTCTTCCTTGTATGAACTGACAACCCTGTATTAGTGTTTATAAACACTTGCATGATTGTGTACAAGGCATTCCTATTTGATTGAGTGTCAGTCCACTCCTCGGATATTCATATCATACTGGTTCTTATAATCAATGGTGTGGACTATCCATGGCAATTTCAAATCTAGGTTTGCTCTCTATAATTGCTCAACAAGAAATCCAGTCCATTTATCATTTCTTTGTCTCATTTCATTCACAACACTCCAACCCATCCTAGTTCCCTCTTTCATTATCTTCATCCTTTCATCACTTATTCTTCTAATTCCTTTCGAGAGCACACTCGTGTTCTTCGAACTCGCATGTCCTCTCGAGGGGGCATACCATTGTTTCCTCATCATCCTTTCTCATCATTCTTCCTCATCTCATGACTGGGGCATGATGCTACTAGTCCTTATCCTTTTTTTCCACTATGTTTTATTCTTATTTGATATAACATCATTTCACGACGCTATATCAAAGAGGGGCAAAATGTAGACACCTAGAATTAATTAAATCAATATTTAATTAATTTAATTCTGTCAACATAATTAATTGACTTAATTGTGTTATCCTTATTCTTCTCAGTGTTAATTAAATTTAATTTAATTAATTATATCACTATTGTCCAATAATTAATTTATCAAATAAATTAATTATTCCCCTATTCTTCTAAAGTCCCCTCCAATAATTATTTCCTCTAAACCCACTCAGTTAATTAATTTTAATTAATTAACCTAGTCATGTGATTCCTACAAATCACTTTTCTTAATCCCACTCAACATAATTAATCCTTCTAAAATCTCTCATAATCATGCTTATCATTATCCCTCAATTTTTAATTCCCACTCATGTCACATCTATTGGCATTATACACTCAGATGAGAATATTTGATGTTGTCATTGATGGCAACCAAGTGGTAACATGGTTCACAGGTTACACCAGTAACATACATCATCTATCGGCATCGATAGGCACTACAAGTCTATTCTCATCGACATCCAGTCTACACCGACAGTAGATCACAATGGCACTCCTAGACGACATGGAAATTATATTGTTTTGTATTGTAATATTATTTGTATAGCCGACATGATGTATTGTAAAGGCTCATATATGTATGAGATCTTGTAGATCATTTTGAAATGTAATTAGGTAATGAATGCAAGTGGTATATGAGAGCGAATAATTGTATATGCATTATGATGTAATTATTTTATGAGCGAATAAGATTAGAGCAGAGCGAAGAAAGGTTTATAGTAGAGGTATCTGATAGAGCTTAAACCGGTACTGAATCCAGCATTGCAAATGCTATTTTGAGCAGTACATTATCATTGGATTTAACCATCCAATTGTAGTAAGTGGGACTCCATTTTTGTTGTTGAGTAGTGAGTTCTAGGTTGTTGGCATTCCTGCATGTGCAGGCCCCTATTGTATAAGTAATATTTATTCATATTGGCCAGTGAGTAAATATTGTGGGTCACAAATCTCACCAAGGTTTTTCCTCTACTGGGTTTCCTCGCCAAAATATTTTTATTGTGTGCATTGATGCTTATTCTTTTGTTTCTCTTTACTACACTATTATTTGCTTACTGGTATATTAATTTGGGTTATAATGTTGCAAACAAGTTTAAATCTTTTGTTCACTAATTAGACACTGATTCACCCTGCCCCCCCCTCTTAGTGTCTTTGGGACTGATCAAGTATCTAACAATTGGTATCATAGCCTAGTACTCTATTTGCAGAAGCCTAACAACTTGAGGAAGATTCTGAAACCGGTACCGATGGAAAGTTTGAGACAACAGTTGGAGGGAGCTCTTGAATATTTTGATGCAGAAAAATTGAAGAATATCAAACTGGAAGATGAACTCACAACTGCTCGGGAATTCATCAAAGCACTTCAAGATAACCTGGTTATAGGAAAGAATAAGAGAAAAGAATTACATGTGCAATTGCAAAATCAAGATGATGAAGAAAAGAAACTCTTAGAGATATTGCAGAGAAATTGAGACAAGAGAATAATAACATGAAGAATGAGATGCAAGATTTAACCATGAGATTATGCAAGGATATTGAAGATAGAAAGAGGAATGAGGAAGATTTGGCCAGAAGACTTAATGAAAGTTCAGATGAATCTCTAAGGCTTAGTTATGAAAATGATATGCTTAAAACTGATTTGATTCACATGCAACATGACAAAGAGGAAATTTTGAGACAGGTTAGAACTTTGGAAATTGAGTTGGTCACTGCAAATGAATATAAAGACAAATTCAAGAAAAGTTTAAATAATCTTGATGATATGTTGAAAAGTCAGAAACCTGATGGAGAAACAGTTGGACTTGGATTTGAACATGGAGAAAGTGTTGGGACTACCAACAATCATTACCACAGCAAACCGGTAAGGCAACCTAATGCTTATAAATTTAATGGGAAATGTTTTAATTGCAACAAATTTGGTCATAGAGAAAATCAGTGCAGATTAAGGAATAATTAGAATACAAATTTACCCACCGGTCAATGTTCTAAATGCAATAAAGTTGGTCATAACTCAGAAAATTGCAGAATGGATGTGAAATGCTATGTTTGTGGTAGATTTGGACATTTATCTAATCAATGCAGAACTCAAACCCGTCAAGGTTATGGAAAAGCTATTTAGAGAAACAATGTAACTTGTTATGCATGTAACAAGATTGGGCATATTACAACATTTTGTAGAAGTAAGACTGTACCAGTGAACAATAAAGGATCCAATAACAAAGGCAAAGAAAAGGTGATTGAAATCAAGCAAGAATTTTCTAAACAATGGATTAGGAAGAGAGATCAGAGAAGTGATGAATCTGTCACTGCACCGGCAGAACATGGTAATCTTGCACCGATAGGAGATTCTTCATCTAACTAAGGAATAATCCTTAGGAGTAAGGAAACAAATTGAAGATCATGCATTTACCGTCGGTTGGTGGTAAGAAGTTATATTTCTTGTTTACAGGTGGATATGTGGAGTTTTCACTTCACTGGCGAAGCATTTATTGCAGTTGTAAGTTAATTTTTAGTTATAATGGTTCGGTAACTTCTCATTTCAATTCACCAAGCATCCAAGCATTTGAAGAAAGCGAAATTGAGAAAAGGCATTCTAAAGGTGAAGCAACAAAGGTCTTTTCAAAGCATTCAAGGATTTCTCAGTTAAAAGGTGTTTATCTTTCGCAATGGCATCTTCATCTTTTGTTCTCGAATTCATAGCAGACCCTACCATTGTGGAGAACATAAAACAACCTAGACCCATTTTCAAGATGATTCCTAAGATAGCAAAACTGGATGACTCTATTGGTGCATTTTCTAGAATCCCGAAGGGAGTCGCGTTTGTTGAAGACCCTAGGGTATACATACATTGTTACATAGAAAGTTTAGGGTCCAAAGATTTGATGAACATGTACATGAATGTAATCACTGACAAGAATGGGGTAGTGAAACCAGAACACAAGGTAGTTGAGGATTTAGGTTTCATAGATATCCTCCATATGCCAAAATTCTCAGATGAAGCCATCTGCTATGTCCTTAGTAGGGTTCATAGTGAATTTATGTGGTTGGACTCAGTATTTAAGATTACCAATGAATCTATTAGGGCTATTACTAGTTTACCTTCCACTGGTTCTAGACTTAACAAGAAGAAGAAAATCCCTAACAAAGAGGTTATGAGCTTAACCGGAGCTACATTTGACAACCATTCACTTAGGGTCAATGATATAAAGGATAAAAATGTTAAATTTGCTGGCATGGTCATTGGATATAAAGTTGGTCATACTAATAGGTTGAATAATGTATCTAGTTCATGCATTCATAGTGCACATGAGATGATATTAAACAATGCTAAAATTGATATTTGTGAATGGTTAAAGGATGAACTGTTAGAGAATTTGCACAAAATCAAAGGTGATAAGAAAGGAACCTTCAAATTTGGAAGTCTGATAGTGTGTTTAATTCTTTACTTTTCAAAAGAGATTCTTGGTATAAGACACAAGGATTTTGCCTATGATATTTCTGTTGGAAAACAGATAAAGGAGGCAATCATCGGTATAGGATCCGATGGTGATGAGTTGGTAAAAGACTATTTCAAGAATTTCCAAGATAAAATAAGACAAAGGGAAAGGATTCCTCAAAGCAATATGGGTAAATATGATAAACAGATATGTTTTGTAGTGAAAAGAGATGAAATTGGATGGTGGCAGTTAGACCCAGAACTATCTGGATTACTGAAATGGGATATGAGGTGGATTCTCACATCTTAGATTCATATGCTAAAATAATCCTAGATGCTCCACCAGAACCAACAAAGGAGATATTTGGTAATGCTAAAACCATTGAAAGTGGTGTTTCTATGATGAAGCAGAGGAAGAAAAGAGATAAATTTATGAAAGACGCTTCTAAGATGGTAAAGGATGTTACAAAAGGATTGATGAATCTTAGCGGTATTGCTACTAGTGTGTTAGAAAGTCAATCAAAATAGAAACTGGTAGCTCGCATTTCCCCTGTGGCTACTTCATCTGATTCTGACAGTGACAGGGCAGTTGAATTCAAGAGAGTGGACAGGAAGAAAAGAAAACCCTCACTAGCACCTGCTCCATCTCCCAATAAGTCAAGAACATAGAGAAAGAAACATCAGGCTGCAAGAGAGTCGAGTGGTCCGAAGAAGAAAGTGACTCCAAAGAAGAAATTTGAACCTAAGGCACTGGATACTCTTACACCGGAAGAGTTGATCAATGAAATCACCCAAGATGGTAACCTTGGTAATATGGATAAATTTTATCATTCTTTCAAGGATTCAGATAAGGAAACCATAGAAGAAAGTATTATTTTATACTTAGACATATACAAGAAAGTTCTTATTGAAGTTGTAGATGTTTTGCCAAATGATTTGTACTTAAGGTTAGAGGCTAAGAGAATGTCTGTAATGGAATTAGACAAGAAATTAAAGGTAGAAGCTCGACTTGTTGTGCATCCTATTAACTCCAAGTAGGAAATTGATGATTTAATATCAGAGGCAAATAGAACAGTTTTTGTGAGTGGTCACCGACAAGTTAGTCTTATGGCCAACAAAGTTAAGGAAATTGCAAATGAGACAACAGATAAGTGGGATATATTTTTTTTGAAAGAGAGAAGAAAGAAGAGGTTAATGATGGTAACAAGATAGAAGAAGAGGTTAAGGAATCCGGAGATGAGAAGAAACCAATTGCAGAACCTCACACTCTGCCTAGCACTTCCACCATGGATTACAAACCTACTAATGTGACAAATGTACTTTTAGATTCCATAAAGAAGATCACTGAATGCAACACCTTAGCATTTAAGGCCATTGATGATACTCTACCTATTTTGAAATTGATTGCACCGGATTGTAAGATAGATCATATTTCTGGATCTTAATGTAAATTGGACACATTGTCCAAATTCATTGCTTCAAATACTCTAATTGTAGATAAAATTAATGAAGAGACTGTTAAGGAAATGGTGAATAAGGAGAAAGATGAATTCTTTGATAAGACTATTAAGGATTGTACAAAGCATATTGATTCTTTATTACCGGTACTTAATTCCACTATTTTGGAATATAAAGAATTGTATAAAGAAGCATGCAAGCCTCACTACCTAACAGAGGATATTGATGAGGAGATAAGGAGAACACAAAAGGAGATTGATGATATAGAAAATAACATGATAGTTTCTGCGGAACTTACTTTAGTTCTGGATCAAGAAATGGCAGTTTTTGAAGAAAAGATTAAAAAATTAGAAAAGGAAAAAGCAAGGATAAGAATGAAGGCTCGAGAGATGAAAAATAAACTTAGTCCTAGATTGGACAACCTTTTAACACAATGGATTGAGTTGTCTAAAGAAACCATTCAGGGAGAAAGATCACCAGAGCAACAGATGCATTATCTGACCGGGATGATCAGACAGACTGAAACCATTATTTTTGACAACACTAAATTTATGCAGTCGTAATCTGATTTTAGCGGATATCTTTTAGATTGTACATAACTGGTTACAAAATTTGAGGTAGAATTTTGAATTCTTTGATTCTTTTTGACATCCTTTGTCATTGATGTCAAAGGGGGAGTAGTGTAGGAGGAAAATGTACAGAAGGGATCATTTGCTCAGGGGGAACACTCTTATTCTTGGATCAGTTTTGGACTTCATTTTTGGATATCAACTTTTGGATTTTTCTCATGAGTGTTGTCATCAATGCCAAAGGGGGAGATTGTTGGCATTATACACTCAGATGAGAATAGTCGATGTCATTGATGCTAACCAACTAGTAACATGGTTCATAGGTTACACCGGCAACAAACATCATCTACCGGCACCGACAGACACTACAAGTCTATTCTCACCGGCATCCAGTCTACACCGACAGTAGATCACACTGGAACTCCTAGCCAACATGGAAATTATATTGTTTTGTATTGTAATATTATTTGTATAGCCAACATGATGTATTGTAAGGTTTATGACAGAGGTATCTGACAAAGCTTAAACCGGTACTGAATCCAGCAATGCAGATGGTGTTTTGAGCAGTACATTATCACTGGATTTAACCATCCAATTGTAGTCAGTGGGACTCCATTTTTGCTGTTGAGCAGTGAGCTCTAGGCTGTTGGCCTTCCTGCATGTGTAGGCCCCTATTGTATAGGTAATATTTATTCATCTTGGCCAGTGAGTAAATATTGTGGGTCACAAATCCCACGAGGTTTTTCCCCTACTAGGTTTCCTCGCCAGAATATGTGTTGTGGTGTGCATTGATGCTTATTATTTTGTTTCTCTTTACTGCACTATTATTTGCTTACCGATATATTAATTTGGGTTATAATGTTGTAAACAAGTTTAAATATTTTGTTCACCGGTTAGACACTGATTCACCTCCACCCCCCCTGCTCAGTGTCTTTGGGACTGATCAAGTATCTAACAACATCAACATTGAGACTCTCAAAGAAATTCAAATTTCTTTGAATCCTTCAATGCATCCTTATTTTAGAATTTTTAATTCCTCATGTTTGAAATTCAAATTTCTCCCCCCTTTTTCCCAAGGAATTTTATATTCTTGTTTATTTTCCCAAGGCACCCTTGATCCATGCCTTCTATCTCAAATCAATCTCAACCCTCCATGAGGAAACAAATCTTGGCCCTCCATTGGCCTCCTCAAATCTATAAATTGGAGCCTATTCTCCTCACAAATCATCCACTTCTCATGCATTGTCATGCTGCCTATTTCTCCTTGATTTGAATCAACATCTTCTATGGCATTCTTATGCTGCTCTTTTCTCCTCTCATCCTCTTCTAATCATCCCTCTATCATGTCCTCACAATCCTCCATTATCAAATCCTTATATCCATCATCCAAATCCAATCCAATAATCCACTTACCTTGTTGAGCATTTGGAGAGCATTCCACATCCATCAAGAAGGAGCCCATCCAATCAAGTTGAAGAGAGGCGCTATTCAACTTCATCGAAGGCTCAATCCGAGGGAGAGGTAAAATAGCAAGGTATAAATGATCTTTTGATGATTAAGTGTTTTCTTGCTCATTTCATTGTCATTTTGATCATTTGACCTCTTATTTCATTTTCCCATCTTCAATGTCAAAGAACTTTTTAGGGCATGTCAAGAAATTTGCTATAGTGACCTACATACTATGAGACTCTTTCCTTGTAGTTTAGGAGGAAAATCACTTAAGTGGTTTCTACACCAATCTCAAGGATTTGTTATAAGTTTCATTAACTTGGTTGAAAAATTTATCACCCATTTTTCCTACAATGTTGAATATGAGATAATCTTGTTCAATTTTATGATTCAGGCTAGTCAGTTTCCTTAACCAATGCTAGAAAAAACAATGTGTTCATATTCTAATCATACATCTTAATCTTGAAATGGCCAACTAAAGTTACTTTCTAATGATATCATAGTTTAGAAAAAAAATTGAGTTTAGAAGTTAAATAACTTAAAATTCAAGCAATATTAATCTCTATAAAAATAGGAGTTAAATTATTGGTTAATTCCAATAATTATATAGATAAGTGTTCCCAACATAACTATATTAATTATGATTATGAGTTAAAATTTCAACAAGGATTGCAAGGTGTACAAAACATACCTAACATGACTTTCTCCCACTTGATATATACGATAAAAATAGGTTATAATAGCATAGATTATCAATTAGGAGCAATACTGCTCATAGCAATATGCACTAGCTTTTTTTTATTAGTTCTCACTAGATATGTCAATGAATCAATAATTTCTTTTTGAGGTGTTCACCTTATCAATAATTATCTCCTATTGTCCAACATTTCATAAAAAAATATTAAATAACAATGTATTTTTTCATGCGTGAATGCTCTTTACTAAAAAATAACACCCTAGTATCAGAATTGTTTTGAACTATATCATGTCCTAGGCACACACTACCTCTTTTGAAGAATGAGTTGTTGTCGTGTACTCAATTTTTATTGTTGAAGGAGAAACCACAGACTCCTTGATCATTCAATTGTCTACACCAACAAATAGATCAGACACATAAAATGTATCATTTCAAATAATTTGAAATCCTGATTAATTAAAATTTTTAAATCTATTTTAGAAATATAATTCGAATAATATAATAATCTTCAGTCTAAATAAACGAAACCTATTCCAATCTCAATGTTCATATGATTTTGATTTAATTAAAATATTAAAAAAAAACTTAATATTTAATAAATTGTAAATAAATTTGAATTACACACCCATTCTATTCAACTAAAATTAATTGCTATTTATAATCAATTTTGTTTACATGTATTTCCAAGCAACTTACTTTACATAGGTGATTAAAGTACCAAAATGATTTTATGACGTCATACTCTTCAATACCCGAAAGAGATTCCTTTCGAAATTTCCTTTGTATGTAGCTCGTCATAATGACGTTTGCATGTAATTTGAAAAGAGAAATTTAATGAAAAACATATAAAAAATCCTGAATGGAAGTCTTATCATAGTCACATTTCCTTATTTGTCATCATTAAATATATCAGTTTTGACCATGCTTTAAAAGAAAATGAGAAGCTTTATAATTTTTCTAACAAGTTGCCAAATGTGATCTTTAAATTATTCAATTAGTTTTTTTTAATTTGGGTGTATTAGTATTATGTTATAATGGAGTATGTTGTGATCTTTCTATTGCTTATGCTCGTGTGATGATTTCATGATTTATGTTGAATTCTTTTTGGAGAGATTTTATAAACTTTAATTATTTATGTATATATACAAAAGGTACATTTGACATGCGTTGAGTAGTTGTAGTTATGAAATTTTTTCTATCGGACATTATATTTCTAATTTTTTCTCATTGATGATGGTTATGAGGAGACTCAACATTGCCCATACCTATTTTACCTTGCCCATGATACTCAATTCAAGTATTTTCTCATTATTTTATAGGGTAATTTACCCTAGATACCATGATTGGTATTATTTCAAAATCTCTACCCTATGTGGATGCCCGGTAAATGAGCGTTTGAATGCACTATGCAAATTTGTGTTTTTCATAAGTTTAAAATTGAAATAAACTTTTATGGTTCTAAAATCATAAATTAATGTTGAATTTGAAATATGTTTTCAAGTGAATGTTAAATTGTGGGTTCTAGGAAAATTGGGGTAGAGGAAATCGAATTGGTAACTAAAAATAAAATTTTATTTATTTAATTTCAAACAAAAGAAATTGGGTTTGGGTTAAAAAGGGAAAAGAGGATTCATTTTAGGTTAGCTTGTTTTTGGGAGCAAAATTAAAAAGACAAAAAAACCTCCTTTGCTTGAATCTTACTTTTTTATTGCAAATTTGTTCAATCTCCAAATTGAATGGGATTAGTGGCAATTGGATAAGAATTGTGAAGGGATGTTAGGTTTGTGAGAGTTCATGCATTCATTAGTTGTGTTGAAAGATATTTTAGTTTGAATTTCATGCTAGAAAATGAGGTAATTTGTTGATTCTTTTTCTACACTCGTTTTTTATTTTTATTAAAAGGTTAGTTTAGCATTCATAGGAACTCATTACTCCCTCTCACTTTTCATTTTGTTCAATTTGAGAATATAGAATTAAATATGAGAAATTTTTTAATGAATTTTCCGAAAGCAATGTTAGCATGCCTAGATTTTGTAGAAATGGTTAAAACATGAATTTTATGTCATAAATGGGGCATTGGGTACTTTCTTTCCAAAAGGGTACGTTTAAAATTTTGAATGCTTGTATTTTCAATTTTTTTAATAAATTTGAAGCTTTTTTAATGGAATTCAATAAATTTTCTAGTTTTTGTGTTTTTTAGAAAAATGAACAAAGTAAAAATAGGTTATGAATTTTGATGATTTATAAAGTGGGAATGAAGTTTATACTTTGTAGGATGTGAAAAGGAATATATTGGGAGTTTTTTATGAAAGGTGTTGCAAAAATGAGAAATTATGCATTGTTTTAGTGTTTGGGTAATCTATACTTTATGTCAGTTTTATGTCACATTTGTTGGAGAATGTATTGAGCTTAGGATGTAGCTACTAGAGAGGGTTTAGGGAGTGGATCCCAATAATTCCATGACTCAAACCTGTAGACTTGATACTAGGTATGGAGTCATTTACCCAAGTGAAAGATAATTAAATATAGGTAAATAAATTAACCAAGAAAATGGATGATTATTCACATGCCTTAGTGCTTGTAATGGTAGAAGACATACCCACTCATGAAGTGCCAAACTTGTTAGATCAAGTATCCTTGTCCACATGAGAGTGTACTAGTTTCTATATGAAGTCATCCCTTTGAGAACACATGATGACACTTCCTAACTAGCTCTTTAACATATAATCTTGGTGTAGTTGACTAGCACCTAGAAAAGATGAGATATGACATTCTATGTTGTGTTGTTTGTATCTCACCTATGGATTTCACGTATTCTCCATGTATTCCCTTCTCCCATGTGTTCATGTGTGTGGGTTTGGGTTGTGTGATTTTTTGATGCAGGAGCATCCTTGGTCGATGAGCATTCTTGCATTAACCAAAAATATATTTTGCTTTTCACTTGTTCTTGTTTCGTGTTGCAGTTTTTGTGTTTCTTCTGACATTCTCCGATAGTTGTTTATTTTATGTTGCGGATTAGATTCTTGGCTTCCAGACCTGTTCTTATTTCCTGTTCCAGATTTGCAATTCATTTGGATTCTTTTTCAACAAGTTATTCCTTCTGGAGTGTTTGTTTCTTGGTATCGGAATATTTTTGAGCTTATCGTCTATGTTGGAGATTTATTCTCGTCTGGAGCGATTTCTTGGCTTGCGGATCAATTCGACATCACACACAATGTTCTGAGGCCCTTGGCCAACCTTTCTTGGTGATCCACACTTCATGTTTGTTCTCGACGGATGAGATCTTCACATTTTGGGGCCGACCTATTTTACACGTTCCATTTTCCTTCCTTGGTAAATGTAATCTTTTATGGTCAACCCGGATGTGTTCTGGATGGTATATGTATGGTTGTATATAATCTTTTGAGATATATCGAAGTAGTATGATGATCCAGACCCATGAACTCTAATTCAGATACTTCTTGGAGGTCCGGATGAATTGTATTCTGGAATGTGGTCTGTAATTGGGCATGTTAGCCCATATGTAACAGGATGTTATTAGATATTCTATAATGAATATATGATGATGTGAATGTTATATTTCCTATTTTCTATGGTTTGTGTTGTTTCTTCCATTGTGTTACTCTTGCTGCATGATCTCGACTATCCTCTTTGAGGATCCTTTGGGTTATGGCTGCGTCAGATGGTATCAGAGCTGGTTGCGAACCTTGAGGCATTCCTTTGGGTGAATAGATCACCAATTTGAGGTAGTTTGCTTGTGTGTTCAATAGATCACTGACAAAGAGGCAATTGAAACCTTGTAGTTAGATCATCGAGTTAAGGCAGTTGCGCCAGAGAAAAGGAGGAGATGCCACCAAGAAGGATGAACCCTAGGAGGGTAGAGAAGATTATGGAGGATTTCAAGAATGAGATTCAAAATGAATTGGTTGGTTTGTAGAGGAATCCAAAATCAGAGGATGAGTGTGAAGAGGCAGGAGAAGAGCCTAAGGCTAAAGAGGTTGAAGGACCAATAGACGAAGGAGAAGAAAGATTTCTTAGGGCAATGGTGCAAGTGAGTAAAGTTCATAAGGTCGAGGTATCAAACTTTTTGGGTTCGCTGAATCTGGAAGACTTGATAGACTAGATCAAAGAGTTGGAGTGTTGGCATGTTGGCATAACTGATGGAGATGACGGTGTACCATTAAAGGACTGTTGGTGATGATATATTTATGGACTATTGGTGATGATATAATTATGATATGATGCTTGATGATCAGTTATTTATGTTGTCATTGATGGAAACCATATTTTTCCATGTGTATTTATGTTTTTAAGTCTATCAGTTAAGTCTAATTGGTAATAGAGTGAATTGGATTGAGTTGGAAAACAAAACTGCCAAGTGACAGTGAACTGGTAAGCAGGAACAAAGAAGGAGATGGTTACGGTAGTGTTCCGTGTTGAGTCAGGTGTTGTGGTTTGGAATGTGTGCTTATGACATCATAATGAGTCTATGACATGAACCGCATCATGTTTGGAGAACCAGAAGTCATGTTTGTAATTGACTGTTGTATAATCAGCTAGGGTTTGAGAACCAATAACAAGATCTTTGATCGATGATGTTTTATTATTTGGCGGTGATTCTTTTCATGTTCATAAGTTGATGATGACGTTTTAGAATCCGTGTGAAGAGATAAGATGTTGTTTTGGTGCATACAAGGATCAAATTTCTTAGGAAGCAACAAAGTGCTTAGATGAATGTGTTAAGGGTTTGACAACTTATCAGATCGATGTGTGATGATGAGTTATGATCATTCAATGGGTGTAATTGTCTTGTAATTTGTTGTAATGATTTGTAATGATCTAATATGATCTATGATGTAGATTCATTGTATGTTAGGGTTTTGTAACTGACCTAATTGTAAAGTCTATTTAGGTCAAGTTTTAGAAGGTTTATTGTGTTGATGATCAAAGAAGTGTGTGTACCAAACCAGTTTGAGATGTCTACATGAGAGAAGCATATTGGAGTTGACAAGGATCTGTAATAGCAAGATATGAAGTGATGAGTCTAGATCAAATATCTGTTGTTTCCTAACAGTTGCATCATCATTAAAATCCCTTAACTGAGTAGGTCCTAACAGGCCTGATCTTGTAAATCCCTTGACCATGTGGCTCATTAATTTGGGTAAAAATCCTATAGCAAGGTTACTCCTAACAGGGTAAAGCTCCTAACTGATCTAAGTTGTAAAATACCTTGACCGGGTGACTCCTAACAAGGTCTGCTCTTAACCGGGAATTGTTGTAAAGCTCCTAATTGGGCTAGGCTCCTAACATGGTGCATTCTAAAAGATTGCATATTTTATGGGTACCAATTCCCATCATGGTTTTTCCCATTTGGGTTTCCACATGAAAAATACTTGTGTTCATGTTGTGGATGGATTGTTAAGTTGTTCATTTGATGTCTTTATTATATTTTCTTAATGATGAACACTTAAGTTTCTACCAGTAATGTTTTATTAAATCTGCATTAAGTGATTGTTTGATCAACTACCGGTACTGGTGATGAACTGATTTGTGAAGTATTTTGCAGATTGGTGAAAAGTTGTAGTTTATCCTTATTACTGATTCACCCCCCCCCTCTCAGTAATAACCAGATCCTCACAATAACATGGAGGACTACTTCGAGTTTGAAGATGTTAAGGACCCACAAAGAGTCTGGTTAGCACAAACTAAGTTGAAAGGGAATGCTACTTTATGGTGGAAAGAATTGCAGAGAGATAGAGTGGATAATGTTGAGATGAAAATCACCCAATGGAGGCAGATGGTTGCAAGATTGAAGGATAAATTCATTTCGAGAGACTATGAGTTGGAGATATTCAAGAGGTTGTAGATTTTGAAGCAGAAAGACATGAGTGTGAAGGAGTACACTAAGGAGTTCTACAAGGTGATGATCAGATCCACACACCCAGAGATGGATAGGGTAAAGGTGGCTAGATACATAAATGGCTTCTGATTTAACATCTTGGATGATATGAGTATGTTGAAGATTTCTACAGTTGAGGAGGCATATCAATATGCCTCGAAGGAAGAAGATAAAGTGAAAAGGAGACAACATAATAACCCTAGAGAAAAGGAGAGATATAAGGGGCAGGTGAATGGTTGTATAGAGAAGCGGAATGTTGAAGAAGAACCAAAATATAAATGGATAAAAGAGTCCAATCAAAAGACAAAGAGAAAAGGTAATGGCAGTAGTAGTAGAGATTTTTTAGGTAGATATTTTAAGTGTGGAGAAAACAGACATAGACCTTTTGAAGCAAGGGATAGCAAGGAATTGCATAGAAAATGAGGATCAGGAAGCTAGAGTTATTGGAGAGAATGTGTTAGAACCAGAGCAGGGAGAGTCCCTTTTTTTCAAAAGAGTCTTGATGAAGGAGAGCAATGAAAATACTGGACCTACTCAGAGGAAGAATCTTTTTTGGACAATTTGCAAATTAGGAGGTAAGTGTTGTAAGGTTATTGTGGATACTGGTTCAAGTATTGATAATTTTGTATCAAAAGAGATGGTAGTGAAGCTTGATTTGAAGAGGCTTGAGCATCCTAGCCCTTACAAGGTATGCTGGTTGCAAGATGATCATAAGGTGGAAGTGACAGAGAATTTCTTGGTGAATTTTAATATTGGACCTTCTAAGGATGAAGTCTTGTGTGACGTTTTGCCTGTGAGTGCTTGTCATGTTTTGTTGGGTAGGCCTTGGCAATTTGATAGAGGAGCTATTTATGATTGTAGAAGAAACCTGATCACTATTGAGAAGGATGAGCATAAGTTTACTTTGGCTTCTTTGAAGGAGAAGGAAAAGTCAGTGAATAATTTGAGTCTTGTGAAGAATTGCAGTGTTGACAAGCAAGTTGCAGAGGTTGTACCAAATGATGGTATGGATATAAATATTGATCTTCTAGGTGGGATTGTTAATAAGGTGGTACTAGATGGAAGAAAGGATAGAGTTAAGGAGGAACACAAGAATAATTCCGGTGGAATAAATAGATCAGAGTTGCAGAAGAAAGAGAGAAACAGTCAAAAATAGTGTGCAGATATGAAGCAAGGAGGAAGAGGAGAAGTGGCAACTAAGTTAGAGAATTCAGCCAAGTTACTATAAGGGGTTAGGAAGAAGTTTGCAGACAAAGAAGACATTTGGATCATAAATGAGCATGGTATCTATATCTCAAATCATTTGTGATGTTCATGAGTTGCCTCTCATAGAACATTTTTCTACCTGGGATGTCTAATGCTGGATAATCCTCAGTTGATGAGCAATCTTGCATCAACCAAAAATATATTTTTCTTTTCAGTTGTTCTTATTTCGTGTTGTAGTTTCTGTTTTTCTTCCAGCATTCTCTGGTAGTTGTTTATTTTCTATTGTAGATCAGATTCTTGGCTTCTAGTCATGTTCTTATTTGTTGTTCTAGATTTGTAGTACATTTGGATTCTTTTCCTACAAGTTATTACTTCAGGAGTGTTTGTTTCTTGGTACCAGAGTAGTTTTGAGCTTGTCGTCTATGTTGGGGATTTAATCTCTTGCGGAGTGATTTATTATCTTGCAGATCAATTAGGCATTACACACGATGTTCTTAGGCCCTTGGCCAACCTTTCTTGGTGATCCACACTTCATGTTTGTTCTTGACGAATGATATCTTCATGTTTTGGGGCTGACCTATTTTACATGTTCCATTTTCCTTGGTAAATGTAAACTTTTATGGGCGACTTGGATGTGTTATGGATGGTAAATATATGGCTGTATGTGATCTTTTGAGATATATGGAAGTAGTATGATGATCTAGATTCATGAACTCTAATTTTGATACTTCTTAGAGGTCCAAATGAATTATATTCTGGAATGTGGTTTGTAACTGGGCATGTTAGCCCACATGTAACAGGATGTTACCAGACATTCTATAATGAATATATGATGATGTGAATGTTAGATTTTCTATTATTTGTGTTTTTGCTTCCATTGTGTTACTCTTGCTACATGATCTGGATTGTCCTCTTTGAGGATCCTTCAGGTTATGGTTGTGAACCTTGAGGCATTCCTTTGGGTGAATAGATCGTCGATTTGAGGTAGGCTACTTGTGTGTCCAATAGATCACTGATAGAGAGGCAATTGAAACCTTATAGTTAGATCATTGTGTTGAAGAAGTTGCACCAGAGCAAAGGAGGATATGCCACCAAGAAGGATGAACCCTAGGAGGGTAGAGCAAATGGAGAGTTTCAAGAATGAAATGAGGAATAAGATCCAAAGTGCATTGGCTGGTTTGCAGACGAATTTGAAATTAGAGGATGAGTATGAAAAGGCATGAGAAGAGCTTGAGGCTAAAGAGTATGAGGGACCAGTAGACGAAGGAGAAGAAATATTTCTTATGGCAGTGGTGCAAGTTCATAAAGTTCATAAAGTTGAGGTATCAAAATTTTTAGGTTCGCTAAATCTGGAAGACTTGACAGATTGGATCAGAGAGTTGGAGGACTACTTAGAGTTTGAATATGTTAAGGACCCATAGAGATTTCATTTAGGACAAACTAAGCTAAAAGGGCATGGTTCTTTATGGTGGACAAAATCGCAGAGAGATAGAGTGGAGAATGGTGAGATGAAAATCACCTAATGGAGGCAGATGGTTGCAAGATTGAAGGCTAAATTCATTCTAGGAGAATATGAGTTCGAGTTGTTCAAGAGGTTGCAGAACTTGAAGTAGAAAGACATGAGTGTGAAGGAGTACACTAAGGAATTCTAAAAGGTGATGATCAGATCCAGACACTAAGAGATGGATAGGGAAAAGGTGCCTAGATATATAAGTGGATGCTGATTTAATATCCAGGATGAGATGAGTATGCTGAAGATTTCTATAGTTGAGGAGGCTTACCAATATGCCTTGAAGGCAGAAGATAAAGTGAAAAGGAGACAACATAATAACCCTAGAGGAAATGAGAGATATAAGGGGCAAGTGAATGATAGTATAGAGAAGCAGAATGTTGAAGAAGAACCAAAATCTAAATAAAATAAAGAATCGGATCAAAATACACAGAGAAAAGGTAGTGTCAGTAGTTGTAGATAATTTTTAGGTAGATTTTTTAAGTGTGGAGAAACCAGACATAGATATTTTGAAGGAAGTGATGGAAATGAATTGCATAAAAAATGAGGATCAGGAAGCTAGAGTTACTAGAGAGAATGTGTTAGAACCGGAGCAGGGAGAGTCCATTTTATTCAAAAGAGCCTTGACGAAGCAAATCAGTGAAGATACCAGACCTAATTAGAGGAAGAATCTTTTTGGACTATTTGCAAATCAGGTGGTAAGTGTTGTAAGGTTATTGTGGATACCAGTTCAAGTATTGATAATTTGGTATCAAAAGAGATGCTAATGAACCTTGATTTGAAGAGGCTTGAACATCCTAGCCCTTACAAGGTGTGTTTTTTGCAAGATGATCATAAGGTGGAAGTGAGAGAGAAGTGCTTGGTGAATTTTAATATTGGACCTTTCAAGGATGAAGTCTTGTGTGACGTTTTGCTTATGAGTTCTTGTCATGTTTTGTTGGGTAGGCCTTGGAAATTTGATAGAGGAGATATTTATTATTGTAGAAGAAACCTGATCACTATTGAGAAGGATGAGAAGAAGTTTACTTTGGCTTCTTTGAAGGAGAAGGAGAAGGCAGTGAAGAATTTGAGTCTTGTGAAGAATTGCAATGTTGAGAAGCGAGTTGCAGAGGTTGTAGAAAATGATGGTATGGATCTAAAAATTGATCTTTTGGGTGGGATTGTTAATAAGGTGGTAAAGGATGGCAGAAAGGATAGAGTTAAGGAGGCAGACAAGAATAATTTCAATGGAAGAAATAGATAAGAGTTGCACAAGAAAGAGAGCAATGGTCAAAAATAGTGTGCAGATATGAAGTAAGGAGGAAGAGGAGAAGTGGCAAATAAGTTAGAGAATTCAATCGAGTTACCGGAAGAGGTTAGGAATAAGCTTGAAAACAAAGAAGACATTTGGATTATAAATGAGCATGGGATCTATATCCCGAATCCTTTGCGATGTTCATGAGTTTCCTCTCACAGGTGATCTTTTTCTACCTAGGGTGTCTAATGCAGGAGCATCCCTTGTTGATGAGCAATTTTGCATCAACCAAAAACATATTTTTCTTTTGAGTTGTTCTTGTTTTGTGTTATAGTTTATGTGTTTCTTCTGGCATTCTCTGGTAGTTGTTTGTTTTTTGTTGCGGATAAGATGCTTGTCTTTCAGTCATGTTCTTATTTCTTATTCCAAATTTGCAGTTCATTTGGATTCTTTTCTAGCAAGTTATTCCTTCACAATTGTCTATTTCTTGGTACCCGAGTAGTTTTGAACTTATCATCTATGTTGGAGACTTCTTCTCTCGTGAAGCAATTTTTTGGCTCATGGATCACTTTGGCATCACACATGATGTTATTAGGCCCTTGGTTGACCTTTCTTGGTGATCCGCACTTCATATTTGTTCTTGACAGATGAGATCTTAGCATTTTGGAGCCGACCTATTTTACACATTTCATTTTCCTTCCTTGGTAAATGCAATCTTTTGTGGCTGATCAAATAAAATGTTTTATTTCAACTAAAATTGGATGCAACTTGCATTTGTAGGAAAACAAAAGGGGCCGGGGGGGGGGGGTTATAAATAAATATTGATTTATTTATATCAAAATATGAATTTAATTAAATGTGGAAAGGGGTTTTAATCAAATAAATTGAATTTATTTAATTAATATAAGAAAGGGGAATTAATCAAATGTTGAATTTGATTAATGGTTGGATGGAAGAAAATGGGATATTAATTAAACCTTAATTTAATTAATAGGTGGATAAATGATAATTAAACAAATAAAATTCATTTAATTAAGTGTGTAGATCTAGGTGTCTACAAAACCTATTTTTGAACCTGCACATGCACAAAAGGAGAGAAAAATGGTGTTGGGCTATGTAGGGGCTTGCCTACTAGTCAAACCACTAGTTTAAAGTAGCCCTACAACAATGATGAAAAGAGAGCTTACCCTTGTAGGGAAGAGGCTAAATTTGAAATGAAGTTCTTGAATTGAAATGCTAACATGAAATGATTATACCTTTTGATGATGCAATTCTCTTAGGTTAAGTCCTCCAAGTGTTGATGCAATAGCATGATAAAGCATCACAAAATACTTTATGAAAACATAACTGAATATTCCTTGTTGTAGCTTGATGCTCCTACATGCCTTGCATGTCTTATGTCTTTACCTCATACCCAATGTGTTTTCTTCATGTCTTGCATATTTTTCCACGTGACTTATGTGTCTTCTATGTGTCTTGTGTGTATGCTTTGTGTCTTATGTTCCTTCAATATTTCTTGCTTATATGATTCATACCTTATGTTTTTTCAATTTATGTCAACTTCATATTTTCCTTCTGCTTCACATGTGTTTTCTTCATGTTGAGTATGTTCGATAAGTTTCTTGACCTTGAATTATCTCTAGTTTATTGTGGATATGTTCATAAGCTAATACCATTGCTAAAGTTTTACATGCCTTACATGTTTACCACATAATTGATACATTTTCTTCATGTCTTGCATTTTTTTATATGTAACTTAAGTGTCTTGTGTGTATGATTTGTGTCTTTTGTTCCTTCCATGTGTCTTTCTTATATTCTTCATATCACACGTGTTTTCAATTTATGTCTTCTTTGTGTTTTCTTTATTCTTTATGCATGTTTTCTTCATGTTGAGTATGTTTGATAAGTTTATTGACCTATAATTCTCTCTACTTTATTTTGGATATGTTCAAAATCTAATATATGTGCTAAAGCTAATATCCTTGCTAAAGTGGGGGATAAATGTAACATCATAAATTATATACTTATATAATTTCATACTATGTTTAGCACGCATTTTGGAGATTATACCTAACCTAGTGCAAACAAGATCAATTTGGGTCCAAATATATAATATTAGTCTCACCTACTTGTTCCTAGACCCTTTTGTAGCCAAAAAGGGTTGGACATGGGCACCCAATGCCCTTGTCCTCCAAATTTGGCTCCAAATTCAAATATGTGTGAATGTTAACTTTGGGCTCTTAACAAACATAATCCTATGTCGACCTCTCCCAAAAAGGTTGCTTGTGAAAAGTTGTTAGTTGCATATAAAATCATCTCTCTTTATCATTTGAAAAACCTTATAAGGACATCTCTCTCCAATCCTAAGAAATCAAGACCAATCAAGTGAAGAAGTCTAAGGACACTATCAAACATACAACAATCTTCTATCAAGTATCATTCATTATTTATAATTTATCACTATTATCATTTTGTAATAATCCTTTTACAGGTTTCATGAAAGAAAGTCAACACTACCTTACATGAGATTTAAGCAAGGTTTCATGCCTAAGGTAATCATTTCAATTTAATCTATTTATTTGTCTTTATTCACCTAAGGGAATGCAATCTATCAATCATTCATGACTATTGTGAAGGTGGGAACACCAACACAGGTTTGACTTAGGAAAGCCCCTATACAACACAATGTTTTCCATTCTTTTTATGTGTGTCAGTTCAAATATGAAGATTCTGATCAAGATAGTGATACAAGTGGATAACACAAATTGTTAGTGTAGGATTTTTTATATTTATTTTTCCTAAACATTATTAAGCATACTTAGGTTATATTAGGATGGTTTATGTGAGGACATATGGCATAGTCCTACATTCACATGTGTCATTCACACCCACATTTGGGTGGTTGAATGCCACACCCTCTTTTGGACTCGTTTTCCACCTCCCCATAACCATTTGTTTGTCCCTACTTGAGTTGGTTTTCCACATGTTTGGCATTTTCCAAGTAGGCACAACTCCCACCTAATTTGGTTATTTGGGATTTTTTATTCCTCTTTGAATTATGTGCCCATATTTTGCTATATAATCAGCACTCACCTCTACCTTATGAGCTAATTCAAAGCTAATCCAGTTAAGCACATATCAACTCAATCAATAAAAGGGAGTGTTGATCCTTATTGTATCATTTGGAGTGTGATAATATCATTATTATAGTTATTGCACCATATTCCTGTTAGAATCTCTGATACCATAGTTCAGTTTTCCAAATATTAAACAGTTAATACAAATTCTAAACCATTTACCGGAGCACAATATAAACAACATAGTGAAAGATAAAGCATGAAAGCATAGATCACACAACACCAATATTTTTGATGTGGAAAACCTGACGAAGGGAAAAACCATGGTGGGAAACCCTACCCATAGTCAGATAATACTTTTGCAGCAGCATGTGAAATTATCACAATGGGGATTGCACTTGCAATCAGGCCAACCACCTAGAGCTCACTGCTCATCACAAAAGGGAAGTCTCATTGACTTACATAAACATTGGACTACAATCCAGAGAAAATGAATTGTGAAAATAGCATCTCCTAATGCTTGATATAGTTCCGGTTAAGAACAAATGTCTACCCTATAATACCAAAACCTTCACAACCCTTCATTGATTGATATGACCTTGTTCACACATAAACCTATCTCAAATAATGCAGACATAACTATACCATCCTATGCAAATTACATGAATAAGTTGCCTTAATACAAATCATCAAACTTGATAACAAGGTCGGCTAAACCCTAAACCCATAAACCATAATTACAAGAATTCCATCACACGATACCACTGGACCAATATTATGATTTAAATTACATAGCATGAACCTAATTCAAATTCCCAAACAATTATATCCGTTGGAAATTTTGCTAAGACCAATTCCAACACGTTTCACCAACCAGTAGAAACCCTTAGTGCAAATAATACAGAATAACCAATCGGATCCAAATAGGATCACCTAATCATCACACCAGCCAATGCGAAGCCACCAAAAAATTAGGAAACGATAAATAATGCCTTTAGAATGTTAGGAACCATTTCTATAAGACAGACCAAAATCACTTAACCAAATTATCGAATATCACCAACCGGTAATCGATAACATAAGAGATAGCTTCCAAAGCACCAAATCATGAACCAACTGAATGTGATAAGCATATAACCATCCAAAACCGAAACAACCAATCTAATCATACCGGATCGGAATCACTGATAAGCAAGTCCAACTAGAACAGGAACCAACCGGGATAGCAATAACCAACCGGTAAAGAACCATATCCAACCGGAGCACAATGTTGACATCAATGACAACACATAAACAATTTCAGCATATTTCCAACAATCTCCCCCTTTGTTATTGATGGAAACATTGAATGTGAAAAACATCAAACTACCAAGGAATGCCAACAATATCCCCAAACAATCGAGAAAAAGAAAAATATCTCCCCCCCTAAGATTATGTGTTTTTCACATGAACACCATCTCCCCCTTTGACATCAATGACAAAGGGTTGATGCCAAAATAGACGACTGACTACTCCCCCTGAGCAGCAACATTATCCCATCAACCCAGATCAGAAGATATTTCTGATAAGCTCACCGAATTGATGTATCCCTGCATCTCTTGTTAGGATAATTGGTGGACAACTGATAGGGGGCTAAATCAGTTGTCAACAGTTATATTAATCAAACCACTTAATAATCTTTAACCGGAGCACATAAACATTGAATACTTGAATAGCAAAAACAGATACCAGTAAGCAATAAAACTTAAGAATGAAACAGAGAATTAACACAATGCAACCATACCACATAACACCATGATTTGTATATGGAAAACCCGGTAAAGGGAAAAACTATGGTGGGAAGCCTACCCACAGTCAGATGATACTTTTGTAGAAAGTATGTGATTAAATAAGGGGACTGCATATGCAGGAAGACACACTTCCTAGAGCATATTGCTCATTACAAAAGAGTCTCACTGACTATAGAGAGGTTATAACCACCTCAAGATAATTGGACAACAATCCAGAAGAATGAACTGCCAGAGATAACATCTACCATGCCTAATTACTGTCTTGATTAAGCTCAATACCAGAGGCCTTTGACCTCTTACTTAAACCCAATTCGATCAGCTATGATCGACCAAATCTCCTTCGCATATGATATTACATTCCATGACCACGAAACATTTATTTTATTCCCATACCATGATCTACAATGAGATCTTACATCAATTTATACAAACCCTAAGGCCTAAACCAATTAGGTTGGCTACCTAAAAGATATTACAATAAGATCATTACATACATCCGTATTACAATGATATGCCATGTCGGCTTTAGACCAAAACAACAATAACCAATCCATAAATCATCCCAGTAACGTGTAGAGAACATGTTAACATGATATCGATTCATAACCTAGATAGGTACCAGACCTAATCTGGGTCCACCATGCCAAAGCGATGTCTCTAATCAGTCGAGGCACGATCAAGGATCACCTTTTGCATCCTGAATTCCATCTAGAATCCACACCAACACCACTTGCACATCTTATCAAATATTCTCAGTGAAAGCTCTGTCGATTAAACCTTAAACCCTTACCGATAACACAAGATCTTCTACTGGTAACCAAAACCCATCTTCCGATAACCAACCATAACAGATAGTGTTGACATCAATGAAAAAGCATCAATGCAACACATAATCAATTCATCCATATTTCCAACAATCTCCCCCTTTGGCATTGATGGCAACACTAGATGTGAAAAACATCTAAGTACCAAGAAATGCCAAACAAGTCTCCCCCTATGGGAGACAACCAACAATCTCCTGAATATCAATAACTCTCCCCCTGTGAATAATATCTCTGTAAAGTTATGAATTTATTTTTCACATCACTATCTCTCCCTCTTTGACATCAATGCTAGAAATCTGACAAAAATATCAAAGCAAGAATATGAGCCTCTGAATCTCAAAGTTGACTACTCCTCTTGAGCAGTAGCACCATACATCAACCCGGAGCAAAGGATAAACTTGATGATACATACCGGACTGAAGGACTACTCCATCAATTAAGTTTCTGTCAGAGGGGTAGATACCCCTAACCTGTCTCTAAAATACTCAAATCATTCCTTAGACAATGGTTTAGTGAATATATCTGCAATCTTCTCTTTAGTGTTCACATAAACCAATTTGACTTCCTTTATACAACCTTGTCCTTCAGAAAGTTATATTTTATTGATATGAGTTTAATCTTAGAGTGAAATACCAGATTCTTAGATATGTCAATAGCTGTAGAGTTATCACAATAGATAACTACCAGCTCACTACAATTTACCTTTATATCCTTCAACATTTGCTTCATCCATAAGACTTGAGTGCAATTAGTTGTTGCTGCATAATATTCAGCTTCTGCAGTAGATAAAGAAATGCATGACTATTTTTTGCTTATCCATGAAACCAATTTCTTTCTAAGAAAGAAAGCTCCACCATAAGTTCTCTTCATGTCATCAGTATCTCCTGCCCAATCTGAATTTATATATGCACATAAAGTGAAGTTATCATCTCTAGAATATCATAAACCATATTATGTTGTTCCTTGCAAATACCGAAATATCCTCTTTATTGCACATTCATGATTTTATTTAGGATTACTTTGATATCTTGAAACGATACTTACTACATTCATAATACCTGGTCTAGTCTATGTTAGATATAACAAGCCACCAATCATAGACTTATACCTTGTTGAATTTACCGGTGCAGATGTATCTTTGATAGATAATTTCTCACTTGTCACCATAGGAGTACTTACCGGTTCGGAATTATCCATACCAAACTTCTTCAACAATTCCCTTAGATACTTAGTTTGACAGATAAAAATGCCTTTGTCAGTTTGAGTAATCTACAAACCTAAGAAAAATCCCATCTCACCAATCATGGACATTTCAAATTCATTCTTCATATTATTAAAGAATTCCATGCACAGTTTATCTTCACCTCCAAAAATGATATCATCAACAAATACTTCAATAATCAGAATATCATCATCATTGATCTTATAATATAAATTACTATCAGCACTACCTTTAGTAAAACCAAGCTTCAAAAGATATTTATCCAACCTTGCATACCAAGCTCTAGGAGCTTATTTCAATCCATATAATTCTTTCCTTAACCTACAAACCATATCTTTATCATCTGTTAGTGAAAATCCAATAGGCTGCTCAATGTATACCTCTTCCTCAAGTTCACCATTCAAGAATGCACATTTAACATCCATTTGATAGACCTTATAGTTCTTATAAGTTGCATAGGCAATAAATAGTCTAACAACTTCAATTGTAGCTACAAGTGCAAATGTCTCACCATAATCAATTCCTTCCATTTGAGAATATCCTTTACAAAACAATCTAGCCTTGTTTCTTACAACTTGTCCATCCCCATATAATTTATTTTTAAAAACCCATTTAGTTCCAATAACATTCTTATTTTTAGGTCGGGGAACTAAAGTCCAAGTCTCATTCTTCTCTATCTGATCTAATTCATCTTCCATAGCCTTTAACTAATATTTATCTTTACAAGCTTCAATAACAGATGTCGGTTCAATTTGAGAAGTATGACATACCTCTTCATTTACCAATCTTATTCTTGTCATAACTCCCTTAGTCCTATCTCCAATAATTTGATCTTCAGAATGATTTAACCTTACATACCTTGGTATCTTCTGAACTTCAGGTTCACTGTTTTGATCATCAGTCATAGTTGATTTTTTTGATTGTACTGGTGTAACTGTCTCAGTGTCTTGTACCGATTGAGGCATTACCGGTTCAGTTATGATCATTTCCACTACCGGTTCCCTGTCATATGACATAGATTGATTTTTGTATTGCTCATCCACGTTCACATTAGCGCTCTCCACAATTTTCTGCAATCTTTTTTCATAACATCTATATGCTTTGCTTTGAATTGAATATCCAAGAAATATCCCTTCATTACATCTAGGATCAAACTTCCCAATTGAATCATCCCTTTTGATATAAAATTTACTTCCAAAAATTCTGAAATATTTAACAGTAGGTGTATGTCCAAATCATAATTCATAAGGGGTCTTACCGGTTTCATCTTTGATGTGAACTCTATTGAATGTGTAGACTGATGTACTCATTGCTTCTATCTAGTAAATATGAGGCAATTTGGCTTCCATGATCATGGTTCTTGCTGCATCCAAAATGGTTTTATTCTTCCTTTCCACTACTCCATTCTACTGAGGAGTCCGGGGTGCAGATAGTTGTCTCCTAATTCCATTTGTCTCACAATAACTATTAAATTCATGAGAAGTGAACTCATTGCCTTGATCTGATCTTAGACATTTGATTTTCAATCTAATTTCTGTTTCCACCTTTGCTTTAAAGATCTTGAATTTCTCAAAGGCTTCAAACTTCTCCCTAAGAAAAGTCACCCACATCATTCTAGAATAGTCATCAATTATCAACATGAAATAACTATCACCTTGAAAGCTTCTAGTCCTTGCTGGACCACATAAGTCAGTGCAAATCAAATCAAGCACATCATTAGATTTATCATGTATTCTATTAAAAGAAGTTCTAACTTGTTTTTCCAATTGAGATTCCTTACATACCAGATTATGAGGCTTTATAATCTTAGGTATATCTCTAACTACCTTTGTTGAACTGATCTTAACAATACAGTCAAAATTAACATGACACAACCTCTTATGCCATAACCAACTCTCATCAATATGAGAAATCAAGCATGTCATATTACCAATGTTCAAGTGAAAGATATTACCTCCATTCTGAGTATTGGTTGCAATCTCCAAACCAGTTTTGTTAATGAATTTTCATTTTCTATCTTTAAACTGAAGTTGGAAACCCTTTTCCACCAATTGACCAACACTTAAAAGATTATTCTTTAAACCTTCTACATAATAGACATTATCAGTATTATGATTTCCATCCAGAGAAATAATACCTCTACCTTCGATCATACATGCTTTGTCATCTCCAAATCTGACTTGACTGCCATTGTATTCTTGCAAGGACAAAAAATTTCTTTTATCTCTAGTCATATGATTTGAGAATCCACTATTAATTATCCATTCATCCTTGTCTTCAACTTTTTCTGCTAGGGCCTTTTCTTCATTCATGATAGTCGGTTCCAGTTCATCTTCCTTTAAAGCATAGAACACCCATTCCTTTCCATTGTCAAATCCACTAGCAGAGTCTGCTTTCAGTTCATCCTCAGAGTCATCACTTACTCCTTCCTCATTTGCTATGTAGAATTGTTTACTTTTCTTGAATCTATATCTATTATGATTAGGCTTAAATGATTTCTTAACTCTTTCTTCAAATCTTGCATTCCTTTCAGGACATCTAGATGCAAAATGACCAATCTTATTACATGCAAAACATTTAAAAGACATTTTTCCTTCATACTTACTTCTTGTCGGTCCTTTAGGTTCTCTTATAGAAAATATGGCTTCAGGTTGCTCAAATTCTTCATCCTCTTTCCTCATATCTTCCAATTATTTTACATATAAGGCTTTCCAATCACTTGTGTTGGTAGATGATGATGTATGAAAGCTAGTTTCAGACTTTGTAGCTCCAGAAGGTCCAAATTCTTCAAGCTCGAAAGCAGATAATTTCCCAATCAGAATGTCTCTATTGACTAAAGTGTTTGCCATTGTTCTCAGTTTACTAATTGCAGTTGGCTTCATCTTGTAAGCTGGTGGAAGGTCTCTCAAGACTTTGGAAACTATTTCATCTTCACACAAAGATCCTCCACAACATTGGATTCCCATAACAATCTCATTCTCTTTCTATAAATGTAGTAATTATTTCATTATCTTCCATCTTCAAGTTCTCATATCTTACCTTGTAACCATCAAGTTTAGAAATTTTGATAGTAGGATCACCTTCATTCAGAGTTTGCAATTTATCTCACATAACCTTTGTCGATGATTTATCAGTCAATCCCATGAATTGTTGATTAGTAAGTGCACACAAGAGGGCTTCTCTAGCTCTGTAATCATTTTCAATATTCTTGTATAGGTTTGTAGGAGCAGGATTGCCAGATGCCAGATCATAAGGTGTATATCCTTTCTCATTTATCTCCCAAATATCCTTGCCAAGACATCTAAGATGAGTCTCTATTCGGATTTTCTATATCCCATAATTTATTCCATCAAGCTTTGGGATTTCTCTTCTGAAAATAGTTGCCGGTGGATTTGAAGTATTAGCTACCATAGGATCTACCTCAAGCGGTTAAGCTTCTGCAAGAGAGCACCAAATCTTTGATACCAATTATTAGGATTACTGGTGGACAACTGAGAGGGGGGGTGAATTAGTTGTCAACAGATTATATTAATCAAACCACTTAATAATCTTTAACCAGAGAACATAAACATTGAATATCGGAATAACAAAAACAGATACCAAAAAGCAATAAAACTTAAGAATGAAATAGAGAATTAACACAATGTGACCATACCACATAACACCATGATTTGTATGTGGAAAACCCGATAAAGGGAAAAACCATGGTGGGAAGCCTACCCACAGTCAGATGATACTTTTGCAGAAAGTATGTGATACAATAAGGGGCCTGCACATGCAGGAAGGCACACTTCCTAGAGCGTACTACTCATTACAAAAGAGTCTCATTGACTACAGAGAGGTTATAACCACCTCAATATAATTGGACAACAATCCAGAAGAATGAACTACCAGAGACAACATCTACCATGCTTGATTACAGTCCCGGTTAAGCTCAATACCGGAGGCCTTTGACCTCTTACTTAAAGCCAAATCTATCACCTATGTTCGACCAAATCTCCTTCGCATATGATATTGAATTCCATGACCATGACACATTTATTTCATTCCCATACCATGATCTACAATGAGATCTTACATCAATTTATACAAACCCTAAGGCCTAAACCAATTAGGTCGGCCACCTAAAAGATACTACAATAAGATCATTACATACACCCATATTATAATGATATGCCATGTCGGCTTTAGACCAAACCAACAATAAACAATCTATAAATCATCCCAGTAACATGTAGAGAACATGTTAACATGATACAAGCCCATAACCTAGATAGGTACTAGACATAATCTAGGTCCACCATGCCAAAGCGATGTCTCCAATCAGTCAAGGCATTATCAAGGATCACCTTTTGCATCCTGAATTTCATCTATAAGCCGCACCAACACCACTTGCATATCTTGTCAAAGATTCTCAGTGAAAGCTTTGTCGGTTAAACCTTAAACCCTTACTGGTAACACAAGATCTTCTATTGGTAACCAAAACCTGTCTGTCGGTAACCAACCACAACAGATAGTGTTGACATCAATGAAAAAATATCAATGCAACACATAATCAATTCATCCATATTTCCAACATCTCTAGGTCTCTTTCGGAGGGGTGGTGACCCCCAACTGATCTATGAGATATTCAAAAGTATCTTTAGGCAATGGTTTTGTTAGAATATCTACACTTTATTCCTTAGTAGGCACATATACCAACCTGACTTCCTTTTCTTCAACCTTTTCCTTCAAGAAATTAGACCTTATATAAATCTATTTTGATTTGGAATGAAATCTCGAATTCTTTGACATATCAATAGTAACAATATTATCACAGTGAATAAAAATAGGCTCATCATAACTTACCCTTATATCCTTCAAAATTTGCTTCATCCATAAGATCTGAGTGCAATTTGTTGCAGTAGCTACATATTCAACTTCAACATTAGATAATGAAGTATATGATTATCTATTGCTAAGCTATGAAAGCAATTTCTTCCCAAGAAAGAATGCACCACCCATAGTTCTCTTCCGATCATCAACATCTCTTGCCCAATTTGAGTTTGTATAGGCACATAATCTGAAATCATCATCCTTTGGATACCATAACCCATAATCTGTTGTTCCTTCCAGATATTTGAATATTCTTTTAAAATCAATATCATGAATTCCTCTAAGATCATACTGAAATCTAGAAGCAATGCATACAACATTCATTATATCTGATCTAGTTTTTGTTAAGTACAGTAAACCACCAATCATTGATTTGTATCTAGATGAGTTCACTCTAGGAGATTCATCTTCCTTGGACAATTTGCAAACAGTTATCATAGGAGTACCAACAAGTTTTGAATTTTCAAGACCAAATTTCTTAAACAATTCCTTCACATATTTAGTTTGACAAATGAAAATACCATTATTAGTTTGAGTAATCTACAAACCTAAGAAAAATTTCACCTCTCCAATCATAGACATTTCAAATTTCAAAGAATTTCATGCATAAACTTTCTTCTCCTCCAAAAATGATATCATCCACAAAGAATTCAACGATCAGCATTTCATCATGCTCAATCTTATAATATAAGTTACTATCAATATTACATTTCCTAAAACTGAGCTTTGAAAGATATTTATCTAATATAGCATACCATGCTCTAGGGACTTGTTTCAATCCATATAAAGCTTTCTTCAATCTGCAAACCATGTCCTTGTCCTCTGATAATGAAAATCCATTAGGTTTCTCAATATAGACTTCCTCTTCAAGATCTCCATTTAGAAATGCACATTTAATGTCCATCTGATATACCTTGTAGTTCTTGTGTGCAACATAGGCAAGAAATAGTCTTACTGCTTCAATCCTTACAACCGGAGCATAAGTTTCATCATAATCAACTCCTTATTCCTATGAATATCCTTAATTTATTCCTGAAAAACCCATTTAGTTCCAATAACATTTTTATCTTTAGGCCTAGGAACCAATTCCCATGTTTTAATCTTTTCTATCTGATTCAATTCTTCTTCCATAGCTCTCATCCAATTTTTATCTTTACTTGCTTCAATAAATGATTCTGGTTCAATTTGAGAAATTAAACATACCTCTTCAGCAACTAACCTTCTTCTTGTCATCACACCTTTCCTCTTATCTCCAATGTTCTGATCTTCAGAATGATTCAACTTTACATACTTGGGAGTCTTTGAATTATCTTGACTTTCTGACTCCTTCTGCTCATCAACAATCATTGCGGAATTTTCTGATGTTACCAGAGCAACTGGATCAATACTCTGAACTGATTCTTGTGCAACCAATTCTGATATGACAATCTCATCTTCTGGTCCATATTCATATGATCTAATCTGATTATTACCTTGCTCATCCACTTTGACATTTATGCTTTCCATTATCCTATGCAATCTTTTGTTATAACTGATGCTCTGCTAAATGGACAAGGTTAGCAAATCACAAACAATACAAGACACAAGAAAATCGTTAGTGTTAGTCAATCAAAAACTAATCTAAACAGACATATCAAAAGAGATACTAAAATCATGCTAATATATCTAACAAATGAAACAAAGATAATGAGGCATCTCCAAATGCCTCTTAGCATGCTCTTAGCTCCTTCTCCCTTCTTCCTCTCCTCTTCAAGTTCCAAAATAGTGTAGCTCTCAGTAGCTTTTTGCACTATGGATGCTTATGGAGGATTGAGATTTGAGTATTTTGCTCAAAATGTAAAATGAAAAGCTAAAATACTAGATGCTATTGAAATGATTGATTTTAACCAAAATAACAAGATTTTAATTTACTATGCTAAATGCTCTCTAAATGCCTATAGGTTAAATGCATACAAGTTTTCAGGATCTGGGTTATGAAGAAATGGGCTCTATTTATAGGGAAAATGGAGCAATGGATGGTTGAGATTGAGTAATCTCAACAAGGGTCAGGATTGAATGATTTCAAATCCATGTGAGGGCTTTCAACCCAATCCCAGGATGACAAGTGTCAATGTGAGATAGGTTGAGAGGGGAGGGAATAAGCATTAAATGCTTGATATGACCTTGGGAGTTAAAGTCAAGGTTAGCTGAATGAATAAACACTTTATTCAAAGAATAAAGCTTTTATCCAATGGATAAACTCTTGTGCAAATGTAAAAAGGGATAAATATGGTCAAAACAATAAATGTTTGGGGAGACAAGTTTGAAATAACCATAAATGGTTATGTAAGAGCCATAAATGGTCATGTAAGAGCCATTAGTGGTCTTGGAAGACTTTGGGGGTTAATTTGTTGAACACACAAAGCATTAAATGTTTTTCAAAGACTTTTGAAGTCTTTGAGAAGTGACTCCATTTTGCTTAGGAATGTGACAATAATTAGGGGATGGATTAGGCTAATTAGGAAGGGGTTAGAAGAATCTAGAAGGGGATTAGATTTTGCAAGTGGATTTGGTGGGTGAGGGAAAATAGGATTTTATTAAAATAAAAATTCATTTATTCCAATAAATATGTGCAAGTTGCATTTGTAGGAAAATGCAAGTGGGGGGGATAATGATTTAAATAAATATTTTTATTTAATTTATTTAAAAGAGGAAAAGGGGAATCTAATTAAATAAATAGATTTTATTTATTTAATTGATTGTGAATTTGATTTAATGAATTAATTAAAATAAATTGAATAATTTATTTAATTAATAGGAGAATGTTTGGAGATGAATTAATTAAATATTAATTTAATTAACTGATGGCTAGTTGATTTTTAATCAAATAAATAGCGAATATTTATTTAATTAAGCTGGACAAATTTGTGTGACTACATTTGCCCCTCTTTGAGACTGTGTGGTTTATCGCGTCGTTTCAAAGAAAGAAACATAGGTGTGAAGAAATGCTCCATATAATGTTAATTTAATGGGTGGTATGCCCCGTCGAAAGATGGGTCGAAATTTTTTGAAAAATCGGGCGATCTCTCGAAAAAGAATGAAAATTGGCAGGGTTTTAGAAGAAAAGGAGTTAGCCATATGGGTGAAAAATAGAAGAAAATGGGGGTAAAATGGAGAAACGGGAGGCTCGGGAAGTTCACGGGGACCACGGCGGTGAGCAGGGGGGAAGTTATGGTGACGGTAAAGGGTATAAATGGGGTGAAAGGGATGAAAACAGGATCATTTGTGACCGCGACCAGTGTGAAACCAGAGCTCTGATAGTGACGTTTTGGAGGAGTGAGCAACAGTCAAGATGCTGATACCGATTACAGAGCATAGATTTGAGCGAGTTCGATGGTTCCAGCGGTCAGATGACTATGGACCAGCGGTACGCAAATTGGAATTTTGAATTTTTATGCATTTTTGATAGGCTTTTTGCTGAGTCTAAGTTGAGTCAGAGCAAGAGCACTCAAACTATGGTTTTGGTGCTTTTGCTCAATGAACTAGTGCTATGGTGCCACAATGGCGCTATTGGCCTATTGTTTGAGTGCTTTTGAAATGTTTCAGTGCTATTGCATGCATGCTTAGGCACTATTGATTAATAAGCGCTATTGAGTGGTTAATTGAGCGCTATTGCTATTAATTAGTGCTACTGCGTAGGTGTTTTAGCGCATTTGTAGTTTGAGCGCTATTGGATAGCTTATTGAGCGCTTTTGTTAGGGTTGTAGCGCTATTGTTGAGAAACTAGCACTTTTGTTGGTAAAATAGCGCTTTTGTTTTAGGATAAAGAGATGCCCCAGTTCGGATGAAGAAAAACTCCCGATGTCAATGATGGATGGATGGCGATGTGAAGTGGGAGTTGTTTTGAACCATAGCAGCCTGATGAGACCTAGGTCATTTTTAGGATAAATGCTTGTTGAAGTCTAGGTGGCCATGATTGCTTACTTGTTGAGACTCGAAGATACTTGATCAAAGTATCTGTTGATAGTCTAGGTTTAAACTTAAGAAAGTTTGAAAATAAAACAACTGATGGTGATTGATGAATGTCCATGTGTAGGAGGATCTAGGCCTGTTGCAGTTGCGCGAGAGACATCCTGCGACACAGGGGTTGCGGGATCGATTGAAACAGGCAGAGATAGATTGTATTGCTGCTACTGGATTGTATGAAGTGATGCACATGCCCGTGATTCGAATGAATCACTATTTGATCACAGCGTTAGTCAAGCGGTGGCACAGCGAGACGTGCACCTTCCATCTGGCATAGGGGGAGATGACAGTGACCCTAGAGGATGTGTGGCGCATCCTGCGGATTCCGATTCTGGGGGAGCTGGTTACATATAACAGATCCTGGGGGACCCTTGCAGTTCAGAGTTTTTTGATGAGGACGTTTTTATTGATGATGGCTCTATTGCCTGGGAGGAGATAGCGGCGTTATATGAGCCTCTACCAGTAGTCTTATCAGGTATCGTGGGAGGACTTCTTTGTCCAGATAGGCAATCACATGGTTTGGCCGTGGGGTGGGGGCAGATGATCGAGATGATGATAACCAAGGGGACCCATTTTGCGTGGGGGTCGTGCGTGCTGGCACACTTGTATCATGAGCTTCATGAGGTGGTTTACTGGGGGAGGGGTTCCTTAGCAGTGAACGTGATGTTGCTACATATTTGGGCTTGGGAGCACCTACTAGTGACTCGACCAGTGAGTCAGAGGTTTCGTGCAGTAGATCAGCCGTATATGTTCATGACTAGCGACATGATGAGTCAGCCCCACCTGGGGAAGTTAGAGTGGTGGCGGCGGGCACTGGACGATCTAGATACAGTCATATGGCAACCATACCTAGAGTGTGAGCCATGGGATGATGATGCAGAGGCACTGCCCTATGTTTTTATAACTTGATTCCTCATTGGGAGGACCTCGTACCATGTGGAGAGATAGGTGCCTGGAAGAGTGCTGAGATAGTTTGGACGGCAGCAGGGACTACCTAGTGGATCAAGGGAGTATGCACGGGTGATTTGGGAGAGGTATGCATGGGGGCCAATGTTGCCCTATGATCAGGCACTGGCAGAGTTTCAGACGCTACAGGCAAGACCGTGGGATATACAACCGAGGGTCGTGGATGTAGGAGTAGCAGATGAGTACACGCAGTACCGGGCAGCGCACCCGATCCTACAGATATCGGATCCAACAGAGCCGATTCTGGATTTTGAGGATGAGAGGGGACGGAGATGGAGGAGGGCAGGAGGTCGAGGACTAAGGGTAGGTGGAGGAGGTGGAGGAGAGGGTGGAGGAGGAGGTGGTGGCTTGGGTATGCGGATTCAGCGGAGAGGGAGAGGTGGACTACCTCTACGGATAGCACAGGGACCATTGATACAGGGAGGAGTTCGGCTGGGTGGGAGGGGGATGGAGAGGGAGATCCCGATGGACAGAGGGGAGGGAAGATGTGGTAGGCTAGATCAGAGTGATCACAGAGGGTGCAGAGCAGTGGGGGTGTGATGGGTGCTCTGCGGAGGGAGAGATCAGGGGATGCAGGAGTGAGTGGTGGTTCGATGAGGCCTCCAAGGAGAGATGGATCAGGTGGTGCGGGCACCAGTGGTGGAGCAGGTGGAGGTGGTGGTATAGCATCTGGCCAGAGTGACATTTGAGAGAGCATTTTTGCATATATGTATTGTATCATTGTTTATTTTTTGGACTGTATCTTGGATGGCTCTTGGTAGCCGATTTTGTAGACTTCATTGTACTCTAATATATGAGATGATATATATGAGGAGATCCCATATTTTGATGATATGCAGTTGATATGTATGGATGTTTATGCAGGATGATGAGTGATTGCTTAGATGGATATGTGTATATGTATGCATTTGATGAGATGTTTCTTATATGCATGTTTTTATGATGATTTATGATGTGGGATACTGACATATGAATGCAGGCTTATATATGTATGATTTGTTTGATTTTTGATGCAATGCTTTATGTATGTAATGCCATGATGAGGATGTATGCTTATGATGATTTATGAATAGGATTTTGGTGTTTCCTATGCAATATAATGATGAGATGATTTATGCGATGATGAATGATTTTATGTATGGATATGCATCTAGATGTTTTTAGTACGGATAAACAAAATGTAAAGTACAAATGTTTATATGATAATGTCGAAATAAATGCCTATATATAATGGATATATATATAAAATGGTATGAACCAATGTTTGGAAACAAATGGATTTATGATTCTAAATGCTTTTTAAATATGATTTAAATACAAATGATAATATGAGGATATTACAACTTATGGTTTTAATAACTGTACCTAAATGCAATTAAAAAAAAAGATAATGAATGCAATGTGAATGAATCCTAAAATGAGCATAATAAAATACTTAATAATGGATGAATGAATGCACCTTTTTACGAATGAATGGATGCAATAATAAATGATAAAGGACGATGGATAAATGATAATAAATGAATGCATAGTAAATAATTTAAAACAATCAAAGACAATTTGATCCCATGAATGAATCTAATTATTTATGATTGATGCAATGATGCAAATGATTAATGAAAACTAATATCAAAAAATGAACTATATGCAATATTAAGTTAAAAATGACATGAATGGACTTGATGCAAGATGCAACTAAATGCGATGATGATATGACCCTGAGGAATGCAAGGTTTTTGAGACTTTGCATGATGCATTGATGATGTATCAGAGTACTCGGTTGTGATTGTATCCAAGACCAGCTTTAATGGTCACTTTTGCATATAAAGCCTACATATGAATGAATGAATGGATGGGTGATATGCAACAGAATGCAAGATATAAATAGATGAGATGAAATGATGATCCATAGTGCTCTATTTTCATCATTGACCTTTAAAATGTAGGAAGAGAATACAAGCATCTTGGCATAATGATTCAAGATGACCTGAGTATTCCTTACATGGATTTTATATAGCAAGTTAATACAAACGACTTGATATAAGGGTCAAGTCGACCAGAGTATTGCTTGCAGAACAGACAAGGATTATCTCCATTCATGCATGACCTAGATCATCCTCCTTGATCTTAGGCTGATCATATCCTGAGACAAGTGCATACCGTACTAAGAGATAAAAACCTTTATCCAAATTGGATGAGGGGGGGAGGAACCAAAGGAAGAGAAATGTTCCTGCAAACAAACAGTATATACATAAAGAATAAAGAATAAGGATCCTTGGTAATGGTTCATGCTCATATGGTCAAGGTATACGTTGTAGTCAGCAAGCCGTAATGATCTATGACTGCATTTGGCATAAGATCACATAGCTTGGTGAACTTCCCACGTAAGCACCATTAGTACATGCCCCAGAACTTCGTCGGAATAATGCACCGAAGATACACAAACAATGCTGTAGGAACCTGATATAAATAACTAGCCCATAAATCAACCAAGTATTTGATAGCATAAACATAATTTTCTTGTCAAAGAAAACGTCACTTTTTGTCTTTGTTTTGGTAAGGAAGGATGCATCCTTGTTTGAAAGACAATTTCTGATTTGATGTTGATTGTGTGGTTGATTGATAAGTGGTCATTTTGTGGAGTATATCACAATGTTTGTTTGGTATCTGTGCGGATGAGTATGTACAATGTGTTGCCATGTTTTTGATTGATTTTTGATGTTTTCTGATGTTTTTGGATTTTGTTGATTTGATTTCCAATGTTTTTGATATTTTGGTGATTGTTTTGTTTTGGATTTTGAATTGTTTTGAATGTTTTTGGATTTTGTGAGATAGTTTTAAATGAAGAACTTTAATGAATCACAAGACAATGTAGAATCCACTTCCATCAATAGGTTAAAGGCATTGCCCCCAGTTTTTAGACATGACTATAAAAAAGAAGGATGCAAGACGCATGAAGTACTATCTCTTTATTGCAGATCAAATAACAAGCCATGGTTTGGATGGATGGATGTGTGTATGTATGAATGTGATCGTAACGAGCCTGAAAGATACTGGAGCCATTATCTTTACGAGTGGCGCCTGTTTGCCAAGTTTTCACCATCGCACTTACCCAAGGTGCCATCGGAGTGGTTGTTCACCGTTTGGATGCATGATTTTTCTTTACTTTTTTGAATGTTTTTGTATTTCTTCAGGACATTTTTTCGAATGTTTGTGGTATTTTCTGGTATGCAGGGAAGCTTGATGCTTTCTTCAGCTTAGGTATAAAACCGTTTGAGGTGCATGTTGTTGATTGGATCTGCAAGTGGTTCTCCTTCTGATGTAGCCAACTGATATGCCCCGGACCCGAATACAGCAGTGACAAGATATGGGCCCAGCCAGTTTGATTCAAACTTGCCCAGATGTTCTCTGTTTGGTTGGTTGCGAGGATTCTCTCAGAGAACAAGATCACCTACCTCAAATGTACGAGATCTAACTCGGTGATTGTAGCTTCTACTCATGCACTGCTGATAGGCTTTGAGGTGATTGTATGTAGCTTGTCACTTCTCATCTAGTAACTCTAAGTCTTGGAGGCGTGAGACTCTGTACGCTTCATCATCTATTAGATTATGCAAGGAAACCCGTAGTGATGGTATCTCCACCTCAATTGGTAAGATAGCTTCGGCACCATAGACCAATGAATAAGGAGTTGCGCCTGTAGGGGTCCGAATGCTAGTTCAATATGCCCATAGTGCTGGATTCAGTTGAACATGCCAATCACGGCCAACATCATTGACTGTCTTCTTTAGGATCCTCAATATGTTTTTATTGGATGCTTCAGCCTGACCATTGCCTTGTGGGTAATAGGGAGTGGAAAAGCGGTGTTGGATATGAAATTTCTCACAAAGTTCATGGACATCATGATTTTTGAAAGGAAGACCGTTATCTGTGATGATGGACATGGGCACACCATACCGGCAGATGATGTAATTGAGGATGAATGAGGCGATCTGCTTACCGGTGACTTGGGTAAGTGGAACAGCTTCGATCCACTTTGTGAAATATTCGGTGGCAGTAATAATGAATTTATGGCCATTGGATGAAGATGGATGAGTCTTACCCACAAGGTCAAGGCCCCATTGACAAAAAGGCCATGGTGTTGTGATTGGTTGTAGTTCCTGGGCTGGTGCATGTATCAGGTCGCCATGAACTTGACATTTCTTGCATTTTCTGACAAAGTAGTAGGAATCTTTTTCCATAGATGGCCAATAGTATCCATTGCGTAGGAGTTTCTTGGCTAGTGATGGACCACTTGAGTGAGTCTAGCAAATTCCTTCATGGACTTCTTCCAAAGCCTTTGTTATCTCACCTTGTTCCAGACATCGAAGGAGAGTACCATCAAGACCGCGTCGGTATAGGGTTTCAGCAATAATGGCATATCGAGCAGTTTGGTGAATGAAGGTTTTACGTTGGTTATTTGATTGGTTGGGAGGAAGGGTGTGATCGCGGAGATAGGTGTAGAACTCACCGTACCATGGGGATTCAGAACTGACAAGGCGACATATCATTTCAGATTCAGGGATATCATAAGCAGGAATCCAAAGTTGTTCTCCCAAGAACTCGTAGCGTGTTGAATTTTGTGGAAGATGTAGGAGAGATGTGATGGTAGCCATAGCGTCAGCAGCTCGATTCTGATCTCTTGGTATCTGCTCAAAAGTGATAGTAGTAAATGATGTCTTTAGTTTGTCCACCATTTTCTTATATGGCATGAGTTTATCATCCTTGGTCTAATATTCATCTGTTGCTTGTCGAATGACTAGTTAGGAGTCACCATATAATTGTAGTTCTTGTAGTTTCCATTGTACAACTAGCCTGAGTCCTATGATCAAGGCATCATATTCTTCTATGTTGTTTGTGCATGGAAATGTGAGCCTGTAAGACTTCAGGATGCTATCACCCTGAGGTGTGATAAATAGAATGCCTGCCCCCGAGCTGTGCCTAGTGTATGAACCATCAAAGTATAATTTCCATGGTTGTGCTATTGTGATCATGAATATCTCTTCATCTGGAAAATTGGAAATGAGAGGATGATCACCTATGAGAGGCGCATCGGCCAAGTGATCCGCAATAACTTGACCTTTGATAAATTTATGATCTACATACTCGATGTCAAATTCACTTAGAATCATCACCCATTTGGCCAAGCGACCTATCAATGCTGCTTTGCTGAGTAAATACTTGAGTGGATCAATCTTTGCAATGAGTTGTACTTTGTGTGTTAACAGATAGTGCCTTAGTTTAGTGGCTGCTAAGATTACTGCTAGGCAAGCTCGCTCAATAGGCATGTAATTGAGTTCGTAGCCCACCAATGTGCGAGAGATGTAGTAAACAACACACTCTTTTCCTTTTGCATTATGTTGTGCCAGTAGTACACCCAATGCTATACTTGTTGCTGAGATATAGAGTAACAACGGTCTACTTGGATCTGGTGGCATTAGCAATGGTGGATCATGAGATAGTCTTTAAGCATCTGAAATGCTTGTTGGCATCTAGCATCCCACTGAAAGCGGATGTTCTTGTGTAGTAGGTGTGTGAATGGGTGACACTTATCAGCCAATTGTGCAATGAATCTTCGGATGGATTGAAACCGTCCTTGTAATGTCCTTAGCTGACTGATATTCTTTGGTGGTGGCATGTCCATGATTGCTTTTACCTTTGCTAGGTCGACCTCAAAACCTTTGCTTAAGACAATGTATCCTAGAAGCTTCCCGGAGGTTACTCCAAAGACACATTTCTTTGGGTTGATTCGAACATGATATTGTTCCAGTCTATCAAAGATTCTATCTAAGATGTGGAGATGCCCTTCTCTGGTGAGTAATTTTGCTAGTAAGTCATCAACATAATCTTCCATCATAGTATGCATCATGTCATGGAAGATGGTGGTCATTTCTCTTTGATAGGTTGCTCCTACATTCTTGAGACCGAAAGGCATTACATTATAGCAATATGTTCCCCATGGACATGTGAAGGCTGTCTTATGTTGGTCCTCTAGTGCGATCTTTATTTGATTGTATCCTGAAAAGCCATCCATGAGTGAAAGCATGGCATGTCCTGCTGTCAGATCCACTATGATGTCGATATTTGGTAGGGGAAAGTCATCCTTAGGACATGCCTTATTTAGATCTCTGAAGTCAGTACAAATGCGGATGCCCCCTTTTCGTTTGCCGACAGGCACAATATTGGAGATCCATTCTGCATAATCAATTGGTCCAATAAAACCAACATCTAGAAGTTTCTTGAGTTCTGTTTTGACTAGTACTGCAATTTGAGGATGCATCTTACGAAGCTTCTGCTTGACAGGTTTGGCTCCTTCTGCTACAGTGAGGTGATGCATGACTAAATCAGGATCAAGCCCAGGCATGTCTGCATATGACGATGCAAAGTTGATCTAATGCTTCTGGAAGAACTCTATAAATTTAGGTTGTTCCTCTGGAGTGAGAAGAGATGCTAAATGTATGAGATGAGGATTTTCAGGAGTCCCCACATTGTATTCTTTGGTTTACTTGATGAGAATCATTGATCGTTCTTGTTGTACATTAGCAAGGAGAATGTCAAAACCTTCATCCTCAGGCACCTCAGAGAGGTTTTCACCGTTGGATATGCTCTTTCTTTTTACTTTTGTTAGATCAAACAGTGCCACAGTGTGGTTTTCACTAGAAGATCCATGTTTTATTATTATATTTTTGCAGCTGAAAGGTTTGGCATCCGCCCCGAAGTATGCTGCGCTATTAAGTTCAATGGCAAATCCAGCTTTGTGATCCCCACTTGGTAGGTTATCCCTTAATTCCAAAAAGTCAATGATGGCCTCATCATTTTGGAAGAAGTCAAGACATGGGGGATTTGGTTGGTTCCATTCGATGAGTTCAGGGTGGATAATGGGCATTACTTCATCGATTAGGTTAAGTGCGTTAGATGTATCAGTGAGGGTTAAGATGTTATGGTGAAGGTCATTGATGGTACTCTCCCTATCAGAATCCGGCGTAGGATGAGACGTAGGGTCTGTGGAAGATGTTTCCAGCTCAGGAACCCAAGAGGTCTTTATCTATGCTTCTCCGTAAATAGGGATGTCTTTGCATGGTGGAGGTGGTGATGTGTCTTCCTCATCTGAAGTATTAAGCTATACAGAATCAAATTCCCACTCATGTGAGTCGGTCTCTGAGTCACTTTCCAGCATCCGATTACTATACCATACTGGGATGTCTTTTAAGTTAAATATTGCAGGTGTGATTGGTTGACGTACCTTTCTAGTGATTGGTGCTGCAGGAAGGTCGATGGGGATAAAAGAATATGGTACAGGGAGTATCGACAGTGTTGACTCAGTGGCTTCTGCTGGAATTGTTGGTGCCATAGATGCTACTGCAGGTTCTGATACAGTTGCTGCTGCTAATGGTTTTGCTGATGGGACTACTGGTTCGCTTGGTGGGATGAATGGTATTGGTGATGGTTGTGTTGGGGTTTTGAGCCTCGGTGGGGCAGTTGGGATGGTGCTTGATGCTACTTTAATAATGAAAGGTGTCCTTTTTGCAGTAGGCTGACATAATGGTTTGCTGCGTTTTCCTTTGAATTTGAGTTTAGGAAAGATCTCTTTTTCAAAGCCTAGGCCTGTATTACCTTTGGGTTTTAATTCTGGCAGCAGAGGTTCATGTCATCCTTGTTTGCAATATCCCAAAGCACTCTGACCATCATACCCCATTCTTTGCATAATGAGGAGACCTTTGCCATACTGATCCGTAGGAAGTTTAACTTTCGGTATATCAGTGGTGAGGGGATCTTTATAGATCCATTCCACTAAGTCCTCATCTTGGGTTTCTTCTTCTTGACTTTTTCCAAGGATGAAAGGCGTCAAAGCACATGCTGGTGTGATTAGTGGTTGCTGGAGTAATTGCTGTGGTTTACCATGTGTTCTAGGAGAAGTGGACATTTGTCCCACACAAAAGAGTTGACTCAAGTTGTATTCCCCAGGACCTTCCTCTGCTATTTTCATTTTAAGATTTTCTTTCTTTGGTATAGTGGTGTTCGAACTAGCAAGAGAGGCAGGATTTATATATGATGTGGAGGAAATGGCTTCTCTATTATTAGGAACGGTAATCTCTAGTTGATGGCTGATATTGTGGCAATACGCAAAGGGATTTGCATCGCCCAGGATTGTGATCTCTACACCATTATGCGGGAACTTGATACATTGATGGTAGGTAGATGGAACAGATTGCATGGCATGTATCCAAGGTCTTCCTAACAATAGATTATATGGCTAAGGAAGGTCCAGAACCTGACAGATGATGTGCTTTACTATAGGGCCCACTCAGATTGGTAGTACCATAGCTCCTTTGGATGACCGCTCTGCATCGTCATAGGATTTGATTGTGATCTTCTTATGAGGATCCACTAATTCTACCGCATATCCCAACGCTGTGACCAACTGTAGTGTACAAATGTTTAGGCCTGCTCAATTATCGATCAAGACTCACTTGATCCTATGCTGGTTGATAAAGCCTTCAATGTGTAGCGAAGCATTATGAGTTGCTGGAAGGAAGAGTTGTCACTTTCAAAAAAAGTGAGACAAGGTGATGACTTTAGACTTCCAACCATGGCTTGAAATTGGTCTGTATTCAAGTTTGCAGGGACTGACGCCTCTTGGAGTGCTTGATCCAAGATAGTTTTATGGGATGGTGATAGGCACAATAGTTCTAAAATGGATATAAGCGCAGGCATTTTGTCTAATTGTTCCACAAGATTTTACTGCTTTGGGATGGAGGTGGTGCCTTGTGGAGCTGCCTTTATGGTAACCTTACTGCGACGCGTAACAACATTGCAATTTGAGTTGGGATTTTTGAAGGTTATAGTTGCAACTTGTTCACTGGCATCATACAAGTGATTTACAATATAATTATACGCAGCCTATGTATAATCAGAGGTATCAGTTCCTCGCCTGGAAGTGGAAGGACCCCTTTGATCTTGTGATGGAAGTGGATTTTTGAACATCAGATGATCATTATTGGTTGTTTTTGGGTCATGTCCTTCTATTTCAATTTCTCCTCAATCAATAAGATCCTGAATGAGATCTTTCAATTGGTGACAATTACTTGTCTTGTGTCCTCTTCCTTGGTGGAAATCATAGTGTTCAGTATCTCTCCACCATGCAGGTTTGACCTGAGGTTCATAGTTTGATGTTTTTGGTAGGGTGACCAAATTTTGAGAAATGAGTTGTCGCAATACTATTTCAATGGGTTCCCCTAAGGGAGTGTATGTGAGTTTTTGTTTTTGCTGATGAGGTCTTGGTTCATCGTGAGATGTGATGCGACCTTGATTCGAAGGGACATTTGTGTTATTCTGAGGTGGAGGATTTTGTCCTACAAACCGACCCACAGGTTGTGCAGTTTGTATAGTCTTGGCATCCACAACCCCATCATTTACGATTTTCTTGTTTTTGTTCTAGAAGCTTGGTTTATCACTATTGAAGCGTGAGCGAGGACCATCCTTTGGTTCATTATAGATTTTGATGTGTCCTTTCTTGATAAGTGCCCGTTCACATTTCAAACCCTAGGTGATCATATCATTAAAAGAGTTTGTGTCTTTGATATCCAGGTGAAATTCCATTTCTTCATTTAAGTTGGAAATGAATATTTCCACTAGCTCTCGTTCAGGTAACTGAAGAGAACATCTGCTAGACATTTGGTGCCATTGTTGCAAGAATACTAAGAATAGCTCACCTGGTTTTTGTTTGGTGTTGCACAGATCAGCCATTGTGATGTTGCGTTCAATGTTATGAGAGTAATGAGCGAGGAATTTCTGGATGAGTTCCTCAAATGTTCTAATGCTACCTGATAGTCGAGAAAACCATGATGTGGTTGTTCCTCCCAAGCTTTGGCAAAAAAGGCACATTAGGTAGGTGTCTTCATATGCCACTTTGAGACAAGCAAAATGAAATTCTCTGACATGATCACGAGGATCTCCCTTTCCTCTATATTTTTTGAATTTGGGTGTTTCGAATCCTCGTGGAAAGGGTGGCATATAAAGATTCCTATCAAAAGGATAGGGACAGATGTCATTGAGTGAGAATTGGTTGGTCTTGACACCACTATGAAGTTGTTGGGCGAGATTCTCGACTTGTTGCCGCAACATCTCCATTTCAGTTGGAGGAGGAGGTGGTGGGTTACCTCAAGGAATGTTATATCTGATGGGATCTCTACCTCTTTCTTCTTTGTGTCGACTTTGTCTTTCTGATGCTTGTCTTAATTGGGAAAGATCAAAGTCAGAGGGGAGTTTTGCTCCTTCTTAAGCGAGCTTTAAAAAGTGAGCATCCGCATTGCTCCTAAGTATTTCGTCAAACAGTCTGTTAAAGAGAGGGTTATACTGAGCCCTTTCTATTGTTGCAGGAGTAGGAGTACTTGGGTTTTCGTCATTCACATTTTCTCCAAGTGCTTCTTGAAACTCATTGAGATTTTCCTCTTCTTCTTCTTCCATTTCTATTTCTCATTGCCTTGACTGTGATCGGGTTTGGGTCATTTTGGTTGCAAACTTTTGTTGAAGTTGTGTGAAAATGATGATGAGTTGTTTGATGAAATGAAAGATTGATGGTTGGTGAATTGTGTTGCACGTGGATCTCTAGCACTTTTAAAGTGGATGTAACCAAAATTCTTTCTTTGAATTGCTTGTTTGTTTGATAAGTTTTGATGTGATAAGGTGTAGAGAAATCTAAGATGTGTTATAGATTTAACTACCTAGTAATGAGAGGATTCACTCATGAACTAGTTTTAACCTGCGTAGATGTGTCTCTTAGGATGAGCTTATCCTAGATGTAGAAACAATCTAAAAAGTGATGTGATGTTTTTGATTTCAAGCAATATCTAAAAGAGAACCTGGGACAAGAACCTCTTAATGTTTTGAGAGTTGGGATAGATTATTGATGAAGTGATGATGTATGAGTAAGAAAATGGATGAAATGTTTTCAACTTCAATAAAAACTTTGTATCACAAATGGGACAAACTCTACCTCTTCTCTTTCGGGTGTTGGTGGTATTTCTCGAGCTGTGTTGTTTGTGATACAGACATTTGGGAAAAAGTTGGGATTAATCTTACCTCCTTGGTTTTTGTGATAACTCAGAGCTCTATATTGCATAAAAGCTCTGCGGTTCAATGATTTTGAATCAAATTCGTTTGTTTTGCCTTGAAGGTAGAGGCGCATGTGACGCAGAAAAACTCTATGGGAGACAAAGATTTGTCTATTTATATAGAAGAATTTCCTCCTTTTGATCAAAGCCTTTGAGCTTAATGGTCTTCTTTTCAAGTTGATATTCTGATGACGCTTCTTCTTTCGCAAGATGTGAAGAATGGTCATAAAGTTTTGATACTCTTGTTGTTTGCACTTTGTTTTTGATATGTTTGGTTGGATGAATACTTTGTTTTTGGAAGTGATTTTCTGATTTTTTTTGACAAGAAAACAAAGCAAGCACACAAACACAAGAATGTTGCCCCCAAAGGCACAAATGAGTATGGGTCTAGATCAACCCAATCCTTGGACTTGTATATGACCCTTCCTTTAGATGTATTTTTAAGGTGTATTTCCAAAGCCTGAAGTTGGCTCAATTTGCACTTGGTCTTTAAAACGAACACACTTCAAACACTTTTTATCCCTAAGGTCAAATGGCCAGTTGTGATAAATTTAGCCCACATCTGGATATTTCTTTGACTTTGGTACTACATACCTTATGAATCCCGCCGTGGCAGGTAAGGATGTGATATACTAAGTCTTGCATGAGCATAACAAATAGATGATCCCTATGATGGGGGAGTCACCACTTTTATCAAGCCACAAGTGACTTTTCAAAAAGCTATGTTTCTACTCAAGGAAATATGTATGGTGAGTATCTTGGGAGCAAAACCATCTATGCTCTTGCACTAAATTATATCGCAAATATCCTCAATCAATAGAATGGGTGGGCTACTACTTAAAGGTGTTTAGTCATGTCTGATGTTTTTTGGACATAAGTTCATTCTGCAATGACTCACTTAGGAGCCTTGTAACTGGTGGTGGGGCCCATTTGTCCTTTCAGCCAGTTACACTATAGGAATAGCTATACCCAAGGCTACAGCTTTCGCTCTCACCTGATTTTTATAGCGGCTCGAAGGATTTACCGCGCGAGGTCGTTCCCAAGAGTGATGTGTCTCTTGGCAGGCCTCTCTTAAAAAGATAAAAATTTTGAGTGTTACTAACACTTTTCTCTTACACCTAGGACCACGAAAGCCAAGGGAGAGGATAGTGTGTGTTAGAAGTGGTACCACTCGACCGACTTTTTGCACAAGTGTGCCAAGCACAAAAAACACATGTTCTTTTTAATCTATTATTGCAATGTGATCTAACTATTTGGAGATGTTGCTCCAACAGTCATGGTGTTCTTTTTAACTTTAATGGCAAAATGTGTTGAGTAAACTAGAATTTGAAATCCTGGTCAACTTAATGAAAAACACGTTTGCATGAAGTAAAATTGTTTGCAAAAATCGAAACAAGTGGATTGTGCATTTTATGTGCACCAAAAATTTGAAGTGTGGATTGTAAATTCTTTAGTTTGATGCAAGAAAATGGAATTGTTGATTTTAAGCACCAAATAAAGTGTGTTTCCTAACTTGTAAGCAAACAAATGTTTATTTTGTTCAGTTTTAATGCACCAAAGACAAGTGACCCTAACTAGAAATCAAGGAAATTTTCTTTGTTCAAGTTTTAAAGCACCAAAGAGAAAGTTTGTGGTTTTTAATGGTGAGTTTTAAACCTACACAAACAACAACTGGTTAGTAAAATCCATGTTTAAGGGGGGCTTCCACAAGCCTAAAAATTTTCACTTTTTTGGTTACAAGGTCTTTTTCTTACAACGTTCTGTTACAATAGCGCTAGTCTGTGTTTGAATAGAAGCGCTATTTAACACAAACGTGCTAAAAGAAAAAGAAAGACAGAGAAGGCAGAAGCGCCGAAACAGGGTCAATAGCGCCAAAATAGTGTCGAAAGTGCCAAAACAATGTCAAAAGCGTTAAACTTGATACAATAGCGCTAGAACAATAGCGCTAGAACAAGTATCAATAGTGCTAGAACGAGTTCAATAGCGCTAAAGCCCAACCTGTGTGACAATTTCAACATTCAAACATGTTATTGGTTTAAAAAAATGATCTTTTTGGTGTTTGGATTCACGTCGGGTTCACCAAATGATGCTCTGCTAAATGGCTGAGGTTAGCAAATGACAAACAACACAAGACACAAGAAAATCGTTAGTGTTAGTCAATCAAAAACTAATCTAAACAGGCATATCAAAAGAGATACTAAAATCATGCTAATATATCTAACAAATGAAACAAAGATAATAAGGCATCTCCAAATGCCTCTTAGCATGCTTTTAGCTCCTTCTCCCTTGTTCCTCTCCTCTCCAAGTTTCAAAATAGTGTAGCTCTCAGCAGCTTTTTGCACTATGGATGCTTATGGAGGATTGAGATTTGAGTATTTGCTCAAAATGTAAAATGAAAAGCTAAAATACTAGATGCTATTGAAATGATTGATTTTCACCAAAATAACAAGATTTTAGTTTACTATGCTAAATGCTCTCTAAAATGCCTATAGGGTGAACTCACAATACTGGTTCCCACTTTTTAAAGTTCGACTAATCATAATTTGGATATAGGTGTACGTTTGAACACATAACTTGTTCTATATATATCAAAATTCAATTTTATTTTATTTTGTTAGAAAGAAAACACCAATACCTAGAGCATAGATATTTTTCAAATTTTTTTTGAATTAGTTAACTACTTTTCCCAATGCATTGAACAAAGAAGTTCATGTTCGGTGAAAAACCTACATTCATAAGAAATAAAATAAAAATATATTAATGAAATTAAATATTTTAAAAGTTATACTATTTGGAAAGACTATAATAAGGACTAAATACTTAAAAAAATAAAACTTTTAAATGAATTAATTTGACCCCCCAAAAGCTAATGTAAAATTGGTTTTTTATCAGCATTTGATAGATGCAAAGGAAACTCCATTGCAAGTATGATTTAGAAGTAGAGAGGTTCTATCCAAGAAATTTTGATCTAAGAGCCTTTGATTTAACTCTCTTCAATTAATTACTTCAAATGGGACCTCTTAAAGCTTAAATCATTATATTTTTTTTAAAATGTATGATTTCAGCAAAAATCAGGTCGTACCAAAAAGTGGGAACCAGCTTTGTGAGTTCACCCTATAGGTTAAATGCATACAAGTTTTCAGGATCTGGATTATGAAGAAATGGGCTCTATTTATAGGGAAAATGGAGCAATGGATGATTGAGATTGAGTAATCTCAACAAGGGTCAGGATTGAATGATTTCAAATCCATGTGAAGGCTTTCAACCCAATCCCAGGATGACAAGTGTCAATGTGAGATAGGTTGAGAGGGGAGGGAATAAGCATTAAATGCTTGATATGACCTTGGGAGTTAAAGTCAAGGTTAGTTGAATGAATAAACTCTTTATTCAAAGAATAAAGCTTTTATCCAATGGATAAACTCTTGTGCAAATGTAAAAAGGGATAAATATGGTCAAAACAATAAATGTTTGGGGAGACAAGTTTGAAATAACAATAAATGGTTATGTAAAAGCCATAAATGGTCATGTAAGAGCCATTAGTGGTCTTGGAAGACTTTGGGGGTTAATTTGTTGAACACACAAAGCATTAAATGCTTTTCAAAGACTTTTGAAGTCTTTGAGAAGTGACTCCATTTTGCTTAGGAATGTGACAATAATTAGGGGATGGATTAGGCTAATTAGGAAGGGGTTAGAAGAATCTAGAAGAGGATTAGATTTTGCAAGTGGATTTGGTGGGTGAGGGAAAATAGGATTTTATTAAAATAAAAATTCATTTATTCCAATAAATATGTGCAAGTTGCATTTGTAGGAAAATGCAAGTGGGGGGGGATAATGATTTAAATAAATGTTTTTATTTAATTTATTTAAAAAAGGAAAAGGGGAATCTAATTAAATAAATAGATTTTATTTATTTAATTGATTGTGAATTTGATTTAATGAATTAATTAAAATAAATTGAATAATCTATTTAATTAATAGGAGAATGTTTGGAGATGAATTAATTAAATATTAATTTAATTAACTGATGGCTAGTGGATTTTTAATCAAATAAATAGCGAATATTTATTTAATTAAGCTGGACAGATTTGTGTGACTACATTTGCCCCTTTTTGAGACGGTGTGGTTTATCGCGTCGTTTCAAAAAAAGAAACATAGGTGTGAAGAAATGCTCCATAAAATGTTAATTTAATGGGTGGTATGCCCCCTCGAGAGATGGGCCAATTTTTTTTGAAAAATCGAGCGATCTCTCGAAAAAGAATGAAAATTGGCAGGGTTTTAGAAGAAAAGGAGCTAGCCATATGGGTGAAAAATAGAAGAAAATGGGGGTAAAATGGAGAAACGAGGGGCTCGGGAAGTTCACGAGGACCACGGCGGTGAGCAGGGGGGAAGTTATGGTGACGGTGAAGGGTATAAATGGGGTGAAAGGGATGAAAACAGGATCATTTGTGACCGCGATCAGTGTGAAACCAGAGCTCTGATAGTGATGTTTTGGAGGAGTGAGCAGCAGTCAGGATGCCGATACTGATTACAGAGCACAGATTTGAGCGAGTCCGATGGTTCCAGTGGCCAGACAACTACGGACCAGCGGTACGCAAATTGGAATTTTGAATTTTTATGCATTTTTGATAGGCTTTTTGCTGAGTCTAAGTTGAGTCGGAGCAAGAGTGCTAAAACTATGGTTTTGGTGCTTTTGCTCAATGAACTAGCGCTATGGTGCCACAATGGCACTATTGGCCTATTGTTTGAGCGCTTTTGAAATGTTTTAGCGGTATTGCATGCATGTTTAGGCGCTATTGATAAATTCACTAAAGCATCATCTCTTCGGATATAACATTTACTTCCAAAAATTCTAAAATATCTAAAAATAGAAGTATGACCGGACCATAATTCATAAGGAGTCTTGCCGGTATTTGTGTGTGTGAAAAGTGGAATAACTATCTGTAAGTTGTAAGACACAACACTTCAATTAAGTCATTACATGTATGGTTAGAAAGATATAAGCATGAATAATAAAACCATAACAAATCGACCAATTGCTTTCTAAAAGATGCAAATATAGACTTGCTGTCAGATTTGTATAAGCAACACTAGTGACTAGACTACACCAAGACGAAGGATTTAATCTATATGAGCATGATATTAAGCTAAATGGATGCAAAATTATGCTAGATGGATGAATAGTAAGCTATTTGAATTCAAGAAATCATAATTGAACTAAATATGCAAAAAGCTAAACTAAGATGCAATAATCTCAAAAAAGAAAGCACAATATCTTCAATGACTCCAGAGCAAAAACTGTATAATAACAATAAATCTCTAGGGTGTTTTGAATGAGAGATGAAGGCTGAATTTATAGAGAATCACAAGAGAGACCAATGGTCAAGATCAATTAGCAATGAGCGGTTGAGATTATTCAAGAAAAAGCACAATTTAGGATAATTGAAGTAATTGAGAAATCAAATTCAGTTAACCTTGAGATAGATTCCAATTATAGTTTGATTGAAATGCATTCAAATTATAAGTTTGAGTTTGCATTGGAGACAAAATTCAATTAATTCCATGCATATTTCTTTGATTTATTCAAGAAAAAGTCTTTTAAATGCAACTGAATTTCTTTTCTCTAAAAGCTTTGAGTTCCAATTTAAGAGAATGATTAAATTCATTTAAGTGCTTTTCTGATTTCAAGTTCTCAATTTAGAAGAAAGAAATAATATCTCAAGTTTGATTTCTCTTTCAATTCAATTCTTTTATTTTATTTTCAATTTAACTCTTGCTTTGCATATTGATTCCTCTTTTATGATAAATTAATTCCTTTTTATGATTAATGGCAAATTTTTTAGTTAATTAAATATGCTAGGATATTTAATAAATTAAATAGGATAATTGATCAAAATGATTTAATTAATTAAATAAATATTTAATTAAAATAGAATAGTTCACTTGCCATGTGACATTTAATGATTGAAGAATCAATTAATTGTGTGCTCAAAGTTGATTTAATTGCCTTTGGTTATGACCTTGGTGATGTTGTCGAGATTAGGGGCCCATGGTTTAGGTGACCATTTTTAGGGTATTATATTTTCCCCTCTTTGAATTAATGTGCGAGCAGCGCATTGGTTCAAAGAATAGTTGATGTCTAGGAAATACCAGTTCTGAACTTGATTGATCACGAACCAGATGAAGAGTGAGGTGTTTAGCTTATTTTGAAGCGATGAAACTGAATAGAGTTGATTAAAACGATATCGATCTCGAACTTGATTGAACTAGGACCGATGAATAGAAAATATACCGAACTTGAACTTGATTGATCAAGAAGAGGATCTTACTAATCTAGAACTTGATTGAACTAGACACATTGAGGAAAGATAAAATCGATCTTGAACTTGATGGATCAAGACACGATGAGCAAAGCTAAACTATCTAGCTTGATTTGATGTGATGAAACTGAACACCTGCTTAGATCAAGCGTGTGATCAAAGATACTCTTTAAACTTTTGATTGAGTTTAAAAAAATAATCAGCTTAATGAAAAGCGATGAAATTGACTAACGTTAAGAAACTGATTCAGAAGAAAACAATATCAGCTTGAATTGGAGCGATGAAACCCATATGCCCCTAGCGATTGATTTGACTTAGATGAAAAAGAAATCTCAACTTGATATGAAGCGATGAAGTTGAGATGCCCCTTAGCGATAAGAATTTGTTTGATTTTCTTTAGTTGAAAAGGATTTTTGCTTGACTTTTGATGAAAATTTGAAAATTTCTCTCGACATTGAAGATGTGAGGTCATGAGGTCACGAGTATGCCCCCTCGGGAGCGAAATCGAAAGATAGCAAGGGTACATGATGATTATAGGCAATTGTTGGTGATGATAATTATTTGAGTACAAAGATTGAGTTAGAGAAATATTTGAAGATTTAGTGATGATTAATGAGAAATTGAGCGTAAATTGAAGAAAAGAATGAGAATGTGATGAAAGCGCTAAGTGGTCATAGTTGTGCAAAATTGACTAGAAGAATGATCTCATATTTCGATTTTGATCCCAAAAAAGGAATCAGGATGGGCAAATTAGCTAAGGGTACAATTTCCATGTCCATTGGAGCAAGTTGAAAAATTAGGTTTTGGGCTATATAAGGGGTCCAAGTGTCATTTTCAATTCATTTTAACCTCTCCAAGTTTGAAATTTGAAAAGCCCTCTATGAAGAAAAATGGTCATTTTGATTCACGAGCACCAATTCGAGCGTTAGAGATGTCATAATCAACCGTGGAACTACAAGCCAATGATAAGAGACTAATCTTGTGCCTTTTTATCTCATCAAATTTGATTTTTTGTTGAATTTTTTGCTTTTTTATGGCGTTAAGAACCGGTCAATGTCATTTTGTCGTGCGAGACGATACTGTGTCTCGTATGATAAACTGTCTTTTTGTGTTTTGTCATTTTTGCCCATTAGATTTGTCGTCTGGGACCTCACCACGTATCGTACAAGTGTTTGCTTGAAAGACCATTTTATCATGCGAGTGCATGTAGTTTATCATATGGGATTCTTTTGTCGTGTTGTATGAAATCCTAACTCGTACGAGTTTCTACATAGACTGTGAAATGTTGTATGGAAAACAGTGAGCATTTTTAAGTGTCCAAACATGAAAATTTGATTTTGCAATTGATGTATTTGGATTTGCGTGATGTTTAATTTATTGTGTAGCGTAATTTGGATAAGTTTTTGATGCTCTATTATTTGATTCTTGCAGGTTTGATTGCCACATGTCCTTTTTAAGTGCGTCTATCCTCCTACAATGAGGCTAGTTCGTGAGTTATCCGATATAGATAGAGCACATATTGACTTGTGCAGGTTTAACCACCTTTTACAGATGCCAGATATCCATGTGAATCACGAGATGCTTACTGCACTGGTTGAGAGATTTCATTATGAGCATAACACCTTCCATTTACCAGTTAGGGAGATGACCATCACTCTAGAGGATGTTTACAGGATATTGAGGATCCCATTTGTTGGGGATAAGGTTTATTATGATTCTGCTTAGCGTCCTGGTATATTAGACTTGAGACACATTTTTCATGATGATGACATCCTTACGTGGGCTATCAGTTGGGATGATATGATGGCCAGGTATAATGAGTAGTTTCCCTTGGCATGTGTCTTCGTAGGATTCATTGGTTGCTTCATTATGCTGGACAGAGGACAACAGGGTTTCTTATGTGGCTGGGCTAGGATGTTGGAGAGAATTTTGGATCAGCCTGAGAGATTAGGGTGGGGTTCTTGTCTATTAGCCCACATGTATCATGAGATGCATGAGGTTGTATACAAGGAGGGGAAGAGCATGTCAGTAGGTGTCCTAGTTTTATAGATATGGTCCTAGGAGCATATCCCAGTTTGCAAACCTATTGTGGATGATGCCAGCGATTCACACCAGCCGCTAGTTTATAGATATTCTAGATACGTTACTCAACCCCATCTGGGCAAGACAAAGTATTGGTGATGACAGCTTGATAATCTGAGCATTGTTGTATGGAGACCATATAGGGGTCTTGAGCTATGGGATGACTGGAGAGCTATGCGGCATGACATGTTCATGACTCGTCCTCTTATCGGCAGATCAATGAGTTATTGAGCGATTCATTGTATCTCATGTCATGAGGCATTATGGTAGGCCTCGGGTGATTTCACAAGATTTCACTACCTATGCTCATTATGCAAATGAGGAGAGACGAGGATGGGACCCTAGGTTGTCATACGCATTGAGCATGCAGGCACTGGCAGGGTTACAACGACTTCGGTGGGACTACCTGGATGACATTGCAGATGTGGGGGTATTGCCCTAGTACAGGGATAGGTTTCAAAGTCATCCCTTTCCTATATTTATGGATCCAGCTGAGCATGCACCTCTCATAGAGGAGGCTAAGGATGAGGACCCTGCACAGGCATAGGTATAGGCATAGGGACAGGGACAGAGAGCAGAGGCTCCTAAGCGGGCAGGTGGTGATCCTAGTGCGAGCAGCAGCAGGGTACCAGCTGAGGGGAGACAGAGGTAGAGAGGAGAGGGCGGATCCCTTGGAGCTATTGGTATGGGGGTTAGTGGTGCTAGGACAATAGAGGGTAGAGGAGAGGAGGAGCGAGCAGCTCCTAGACAGGTGCAACAGTGGAGGGATGAGCAGGGTGGAGATAGTGGTGGAGATGAAGGTGGAGACCTTGTGAGGGAGCAGGGGATAGCTGATGCAACATGATCTATGAGATCGAGATTAGCAGGTCTACAGTCACAGTTGACAGGGGCTCAGACACAGCTTGCAGAGCGGGACCAACGGCTGGTAGAGATCAGGGCAGAGCAAGACGCTCTTTAGTGGGAGGTTTTTCACCAGACGAGTCGAGCGACTTATTATGTTATGACATATAGCGTAGTAGTTCCTGTAGCACAGTAGGTTGTCCCATATTCTTAGTATATGGCTCAATCTGAGGGAGCTCAGGCACCTAGGTAGGATGCCGGTCAACATGCTCCACCTCTTCCACCACCTGGTGATGAGGGAGAGGCAGAGAGATAGATTTTTGTAGCTCTTAGATTTTGTTATATACCCCTTTTTTTTTGTAGCTCATATGATTCTTTCTCCGATGGGAGACTGTATATGATAGTTGATATCATTTTTATCCTACGACTTTTATTTGTAATCCAAGATATTTATGATGATATAGACGAGATCTTGATTTGATTTCATCATACTTGTGTTGATTGATTATGAGATGTTTTTCTATATGCTTTATTCTATATGTATGCATATTTGTTCAGTATGGATGTATGTAATGCAAATGAATATGGATGTTTGTTTTTGTTTCTTTTCATATGCAAATAAATGATGAAAATGAGTAACTAGTAATGCAAATTTTAATTTTTTCTATGTAATAATATGAATGCAAATAAGCATGTATAATGAAATGTATGGATCTATATAAGATGCATCTAACATCTCAATATGCAAGTACTCGATTGGAGAAATGATGAAACTTCAAACTCTCATTCAGAAGATAAAGAGATCATTGTTATCATCCATAAATCACTCAAAATGCACAAAATGCAAAATGAATGCAAACTAAAAACTAGTCACTGGATTTGAAATGCTTAATTTTCATCACTGAGAGTTTACATACATAGTAGGTAGAATAGAGTTCCTTTCTTTCATGAGCAATATTAATTATCTTGTCCGCAATGACCCTTTTTTCGTTCATAATCCTTGGACAGATTACGCATGCATCTAGATTGCACATTTAAAGAAAACCCCTCAAAACAGACAAAGAAATGATGCCAACCTCCCTGTAGCATACAAATAAGTGGATTCAAGCTGTGTGTGGTGATTTCACCTTGATGTGAAGGCACTTATCACAGACACCCAGTTGATTAGATGTTTCCAGATCATTGGAATAATTCCTACAAGCAGAAAACAAAGAAAATATTATGCCCCCAATCCTTTCTTCTCTTAGTCTAGATAGACTTCCTTGAGTTACTCAGAGGGAATAATAATTGAAAACCAATATAAAAGATAGCACACAAAGAAAATTTAATGCATATCTCAAACTGTTTAGTGATTGTTTTCAGTAATGTTGATTTGCTTGTGTACTCAATGATAAAACTCTTTAGTAGTTAGGAGACAGGTGACTGACTTAGATTAGACAACCGGGTATCACTGACAGAATGATGACTTGGTTGATATTGCTTAGGACATGTAAATTGCTCAGTCAATTACCCTAAGACTAGGACATTGATCAATTTCAAGCCACGAGGGTTCTAAAAGAACCAGGATGTCATAAAAGCGACTAAAAGATATGTACAAGTGAAATCAAAGATGCAAGAAAGTGGGAAATGCCAACATTGTGTTGATAGATGGAGCGCTTGAGTACAAGAGGCATCTATTTACTAGGTTTTCACCTGCTTGGCAAAGATTTTTTTTTTTTTTTTCAGGACTTTTTATCTATACAGGTTGCTAGAGCAGAGAATACTAAGTGAAGAAATTTTTCAAGTGGATGGTGTTGATCAGTTCATGGAGCTGTTCTCCTTTCTATGTTGAGAGTTGATAGGCACCAGAGCCAAAGACTACAATAACAATGTAGGGACCTAGCCAGTTGGGTTCAAACTTCCCTTTGTTGTCTCGAAACTATTGATTTTTAAGATTTTCTCTCAGAACAAGGTCACCAACCTGAAATTCTCATTGTCAAACCTTCTTGTTATATCCTTTATACATTCTTTTTTGATACACTCTCAGATGATTAAACACCACTTGCCGACGTTCATCCAGCAACTCGAGTTCTTGCAATCTAGATATTTTGTAGTCTTCATCAGTAACAAGACCTTGCAAAGAAACTCTCAAAGATGATATTTCCACCTCAATAGGTAAGAGTGCTTCGGATCATACACCAAAGAAAAAGGTGTAGCCCTACTAGGTGTTCTAATACTTGTTCTATAAACCCATAGTGCAGGATTGAGCTGCAGATGCCAATCTCTCCTAGATTTGTTTACTGTTCTATGTAAGATAGTCAGCAGATTTTTGTTAGATGCTTCAACTTGTCCATTTCCTTGAGGGTAATATACGGATGACCAGTGTTGTTTGATTTTGAATTTTTCATAGAGCTCATCTAGATATTTATTATTGAATTATCCTCCATTATCAGTCACAATGGATGAAGGTATCTCATACCTACAAATGATATAGTTAAGGATGAACAAAGCTACTTGTTTACCAGTTACTTTGATGAGCGGAACCGCTTCTACCCACTTAGTGAAGTACCCAGTGGCAGTTATGATAAACTTGTGTCTGTTGGATGATGTAGGATATATTTGACCAATGAGATGAAAGGCCCATTGCTGAAAAGGTGAATGTGTAATGAAGGGTATGAGATCCCTTGCTGTAGCATGTATGAGATTACCATGTAGCTGACACTTCTCACAAGTTTTAGAAAATTTTATAGCATCTTTCTCCATGTCTGGCCAGTAGTATCCAACCCTTAGTAGTTTCCAAGATAAAGTTAGACCATTCGAATGAGATCCACAAATACCCTCATGGGCTTCCGATAATGCACATTGGGACTCTTCAGTTTCTAGACACCTAAGCAAAGTACTATCCAAACCTCACCTAAATACATCATTAGCGATGATGACATAGCGTGAAGCATTTTGGATTAGGTTCCTTTTCTCATTATGGGTAAGATTTTTTGGGACATTTTGGTCTCGTAAATAAGAGTAAATGTGGTTGTAGAGAGATGAGTCATTTCCAATAATAGAATAGACCCTCTGGGACTCAGAAGAATCATATGCAGGGTAATGTAAATCTTCAACCAGGAATTCAAAGCGAAAATTAGATTCTTGTAACTCTGGTATGGATGCCAAGATGGCCATAGAATCTGTTGCTTTGTTTGCGGATATGGGAATCTACTGGAATGACACAAAAGTAAAATAGTTCTTGAGATCATCCACCATTCTCTTATAAGGCATCAGTTTCTCATCTTGAGTTTGATATGTATCATTGATTTGATTGATGATTAGTTGAGAATCTCCATAGATGTTTAATTCCATAACCTTCCATTCAATAGCTAGCTTGATCCCATTTACCAAAGCTTCATACTCTGCAATGTTGTTTGTGCAAGGGAAAAGAATCTTGTAAGCCTTCGGGATTGAATACTTTTGAGGAGTAATAAAAAGTATTCCAGCATCAGAACCATGTTGAGTGAAAGACCCATCAAATAACATTTTCCATGATTGTTGAGTAAGGTGCATGATAGATTCATCTAGAAATTCTATATTCAAAGGTTGAGTGTCTTCAAGTGTAGCATCAGCAAGTTGATATGCAATTACCTATCCTTTAATGGCTTTGTGTTCTACATATTCAATATCAAACTCTGTAAGAACCATGACCCATTTAGCCAATCTTCCTGTAAGTGTTGCTTTGTTGAGAAGATATTTGAGCGAATCAATCTTAGCTACTAGCTTGATGGAATGTGCTAACATGTAGTGTATCAATTTTTGTGATGCAAAGACTAATGCCAAGCACACTTTTTCTATTATAGTATAGTTCATTTCATAAGACACCAATGTTCTGCTGATATAATATATAGCTCTCTCTTTTTTGTTTTCATCCTGTTGTGCCAGAAGTGCCCCCAGTGATGAATTAGTAGCTCATATGTATAGAATCAATGGTTTACCTTGAATTGAAAGCATCAGTATTTGTGGATTAGACAGGTATTCTTTGATTTGGTGAAGGTGTTGTTCACATTCTTGATCCCAGTTGTATGTTACTCCTTTCCTTAATACTTTTGTGAAGGGTTGAGCTTTACCTACTAGCTAAGAAATAAAGCGTCTGATTGACTAGAGACGTCCTTGTACACTTCTCATTTGACTGATATTCTTTGGAGGTGGAATTTCCATTATAGCTTGGACCTTCTCAGGATAAACCTCAATTCCTTTCTTTGAAATAATGTAACCAAGTAATTTCCCAGACGTCACTCTGAATGCACACTTTTAAGGATTTAGCCGAAGCTTGAATTTTTCCATTCTATCTAGTATGAGACCTAGCTCTTGAATATGTGTGGATCCCTTCATAGTCTTTACTAAAGTGTCATCAACATAATCTTCCATGTTTTTATGCATCATATCATGAAAGATGGTAGTTACTCCTCTTTGGTAAGTTGCTCCTACATTCTTTAGCCCAAATGGCGTGACATTCCAATAGAAGGTTCCCCATGCATAGGTAAAAGCTATCTTTTTTTGATCTCCATGAGCTATTTTGATCTGATTATAACTAGAGAATCCATCCATAAGTGAGTACATCTCATATCCAATAGTCATATCCACTATCATATCAATATTAGGCAATGGAAAATCATCTTCGGACATGCTTTGTTGAAATCTCTAAAGTATGTGCAAACCCTAATGGATTTGTCTATCTTTGATACAGGTACTATGTTTGAAATCCATTCTGCATAGTCTATAGCTCTGATAAATCCAGCTTTTAGCAATTTTTCTAGCTCAACCTTAACTAGCAGTGCCACATGAGGGTGCATCTTACGGAGTTTTTGCTTGACTGGTTTAACTCCTAGTGTAATAGAAAGATGGTGCATGATAAGATTAGGATCTAGGCCTAGCATATCAGAGTATGTCTATGCAAAGTTGATATTTTTTTTCTAAAAAGAGATTGTTGAAGTCTTTTAACTCTTTTGCTGATAATGATTGAGCTAAGTGGATGACATGTGGTGTCTCTTGACTCCCAATATTTACTGGCTGAGTTGGTTCAATCAATATAGAAGACCTTTCTTGGAAGTGACTTGGCAGTATATCAAGTATCTAACCTTCATGTGCCTTAGAGAGGTTTTCACCCTTAGGTACGTCCTTTATTTTTTCTATTTTTGATTCTGACACCGCACTAATCGCCATCAGATCTTATATTTTTTTCTTTTTTGATTTTTGCAACTAAGATACTTGATATCTATTTCAGTCATGTTCCCATTGTGTTCTCTGGTGGAAGAGTCCATTGGTTCAACTGCATTAAGGTAGTAGGCTAACGTGTAGTCATTGGCAAAGATATGTACATTCATAGGTTGGTTTTGGAGACTATAGTTAATTAGTTCAGGATGTACCAAGGATAAAGTTTGAACAGGTTCGAGGGAGTTTATGGTATTATCATCATAAATTTGGACCGACAAGTCGAGTTCTAGAAGACTACCCTGCGTAAATGTCTCGAGACCAGGAATAGTCACAACATGATCATTGAAGTGTACGTTAATATTTAGTTGACCAAATCTAATAGACCTACTTGTAGCACCATTTTCTACACCAGACTGGACTACATATCATGGTTTGACAGTACCAAGATCAATAGACAGATTCCCGACATTCATGATAGATAAGTCAGAGTTTGATGTTGAATAGGTATTGTCATCAATAGGACTATTGTCAGAGTCATCAGAGTCAGAAGAGGAAGTTTTAGACTCTTCTTCAAGTGATTGAGTGAATGTATGTATAGTGTCAATACCTGCATCTTTTATACCGCAAGTTCCTTTGTGATTTGGTTCATTTATCACTTGTATCTGACATACCTGTTGACATAACCTTGATGGTTCTGTGAATTTCTATCTTCTACTCCATTCAGCTTCTTCTGGACTAATGACTGTTCTGCTTTTGTAGCTTCCAATTCTTCTTGTGTAATTCAATACCTGATTTGTTATGCTCTATTAGAGGGAGACATAGTAGGTGAAGAATTTTCTTGTGTCCTTCCTCTTTTCAGCTTTTGTTCATAGTCTTCTTGTCTTTTTAGTCTAATTTATTCTATCTTTGTTTGTAGTTTTAAGCGTATCAGCTCTTGTGTGTCATCTATGATATCTTTGGACTCTTTTAGAGTTTATGTACTAGATGTATCTAAGAGATGATCTGGACCCCATTCATACTCGTTCAAGTTAGTTTCTGAATCATCTACTTGTTGCCTACGAGTGTATGTGACTGGAATTTTCAGTGGTGCAAACAATTCTCTGATTCTTTCTACCTCTTCTCTCATATCCTCTAGAATTTCTACTCCTTGTAATGTTGTAGCTAATACCATTTGAACTTGATTACTGGTTGTTTCCTCTCTCTTGATTGCTAGTTCTTCTTGTTCTTTTTCATACTCTTATTGATTCTGTTGAGGGTTTACTTCCTGTGATGTTGAAGGCAACATCTTTTTCCTCCACTTAGACTGATGATGGGAAGTATGTTTCTAGTGTAATGTCTTTCCTGAATTGTATCCCAATCCAGCTTTGTCATTTGTAGACTTAGTTTGTAGATGAATAGGTTCAATAATACCTTCTTGAGTTTTGTCCAGAGGACCAGTACCTAAATATCCCATGTGTTGAATCATTTTATATCCTAGACCATATTGTATCGAGGAAATATCACAATGTCTTACTTCTTTGTTTTCACTATCTTCTTTGAAAAGCCATTTGAGAACAACATCCTCTTCTATTTCATCTGCAAGGGAAGTAGAGGATTGTACAGAGAGACCATCATATATGACATTTGGAGTGGAAGTCTATGGCTTTATAACCTCTGATGGTTTTCCTGACTATCTTGGTGATGGAGGAAGGGAGATTAGTGAAAGGACTGGTTCTATGTTGTATCCATCCATGCCAGTATTTGTGATTTTCAATCTCTTTTCTAAGTCCATCAAGGTTTCTAAACTTTTAGCTATAGAGTCTTCTCTATCATTAGGCACAAAGGTATCAACACTCTTTGTCAATGCATTATAGGGGGAGTTTGTATCAGCAGAAATATTGACTTCAACTCCGTTATAAGGAAATTTTAAGCACTGATGATATGTAGATGGAACTGCCTTCATTTCATGAATCCATGGCCTACCCAGTAAGATGTTGTATGATAGAGGAAGAACAAGCACTTGTAAAATAACCTCTCTTTCTACAAGTCCTACCCTGATTGGTAATAGTACCATACCTTTAGAGGTTCTTTCTTCTTCATCATAAGATCTGATTGTTATTTTCTTGGCCAAATCAATGAAATTTTCAGAAAAGACCAATTGTGTAAGAAGATTATAGGTACAAATATTCAACCCAACGCCTCCATCTATCAAAACACGTTTAACTCGGTGTTTATGGATCATAGTGTTGGCATTATGTGAACCGGTATGAGGACATGATGACATTGTATGTTGTCATTGATGTCAATATGCTGAAGAACATAGAACCAGTATGTTACCAAGAACCGGTGTATGTGCCAAAGTGAAGTGGTGTGTTTGTTCAAGGTGAACCGGCATGTAGTTATGGGAACCGGTACATGGAAGCTTTGTATGACTATCGGTTGGTAGTCTCAACTTCAAGGTTTCCGGTTTAAGTGCTCCAAGCTTGTGTGACTCAACCGGTGACTTTGTGTGATGAGTTAGCATTGTAACGAAGAACAGATCATGTTGCCACATCAGCCTTGTGTGCGTGAAGGATCTTGCATGAAGGAGAGTGTTCCTATCTACCTTAGGAATGTGCGAAGTCTATAAATGGTGAAAACATGTGATGGGTTATCAGCCGCCATGAAAGTGGTGGAAAACGAATGATGGAGAACATCTTGAGATTGGTTCAAGACTGTTGCATTTAATGCAATGTGCTCAATGGTTAGGATTGAACCGTTTGAATTGCTTAACCTAAACAGGTTTAGGGTTTAGGGTTTATGCTACCAACCTATCTGTTCCCTATAAGGTCGATGTGTTTCTTTTTGAGGTTGTTGGCAAAAGTTGTGTGTGTATCCAAGAGAAGAGATACGTGATTCTTGCCAAACCAGAGGAGAGAAGTGATACCTGCAGAGTGTAAGTGCAGAAGGTGAAGAGGAGCTAAAGCGGATCTGCATTGGCATTGAGTGCTATTACCAGATCATTGTAATACCTGTTGATCTCTAACTACTTCAATAGTTGGGAAATCCCTTAACAGGGTAGCTTTAACTAGCTTACTATAAATCCTTTAACAGGGTGACTCAAAACCATTGAGTTCTTGAAATCCTCTAACAAGGTAACCTTTAACAGGGTTTAACCCTTAACCGGGTATTCTAGCCATCCCTTAACTGAGTGATCCCTAACAGGATCGGTTCCTAACAAAACCTATTGTATCAATCTTTAACCGGACAAGGCTCCTAACAGAGCGGACTTCTAAAGAGTTCAAAAATAGCTTGTGGGCATTCATCCCTACCGTGGTTTTTCCCAGTTGGGTTTCCACGTGAAAAATATGTGTGTCATGTGTGGTGTTATTCATGTGATGGTTTAAGTGATTTGTGTCTGAAGGTAAATCATGTTGATCTAGCTGTTTATATATCTTTGATGATAGATTACCTGTTCATGCACTAGGGTGAAATGGAAATGAAGTATTAGATTGTATGAAAAGATAAGTGTCAACCGGTTTATGCTTGTCTCAGTTATTCTGGGTTTTTCCGGTTGTACTCTGTTTAAGACCAATGTTACTATTTGTCTGCCAAAGCATAGTGTTTGCTAACAAACCGGTTTAGGATTTTGTTTTTGTCTATACTGATTCACCCCCCCCTCTCAGTACCGATTTGGTACTATCCGTTCATCATTGAGTTATCACATAGATTCAATTTGCAATGGCTGGTTATGTGGGTGCTTCAGCGAGTTGTCATCTTCTTCAGAGAAAGTAAGATAATGAGGAAAAGTCAGGTGACCCACCATAGATTGAAACCGATAGATATCTAAATCTTTCGGGACATTAGTTGTGAGCAACACTTTTTTGAGGATCTCTTTATGAGCAGAAGATATTTTGAGGAATTCAAAGATGGAGATTTGAGTGTTCATTCTTTTCAATTGTTCGACAATGCTATAACCAAGAGAGACTGATGAAGCCAGATGTTTGGATTTAGCCATGGTCGTATCTGTTTGTCTATTCGAAGAAGTTGGTAGGTTTGATGTTGTTTGAGCAGGAGTTGAAGAACTAGCTCCTTAGAGAGTGACTTTCTTTTGAGCATGGGTCACAACATTTGCATTTTATAATTTGTTTTGTTTATCTTTGATTATAATCACATTTCAATATTTAGGCTGGGAAGACTCAATCATGTTAATCACATTGTCATTGCTAGTATAGGTGTAATTAACTTTGGCACCTCCTTTTGACTTTGAAGAATCACCTTGTTCATAAACAGGTAAGGGATCTTTAAAAGTTTTGTGATCAGCATTAGTTGTGTGATTTCCAACAACAATTTTACCAGCAACAATGAGATCTTGAATCTCATGCTTGAGATTCATGCAGTTGTTTGTGTTGTGACCTTTGTTTTGATGGTATTCGCAGTATTCGTTCTCTCTCTGCCATTTTGGTTTAACTTCCAGATCATATGGCCTAGAATTGTTTGGTAAGGTTATCAAATCATTTGCCAATAATGTTTTGAAATTGGATTCTTATGATTCTTCCAGAGGAGTGAAGTCGCGTTTAGGTTTTGAAAGCCAAGGTTTCTCTTTAAACCACTCTTTTACTTTCTTCAGAGGATTTTCTGCTGCAATTTCAGCTGCTTTGAGTGCTTGTTTGCCACTAGCCAAGTTAAATATCATGGATTTTTATTTTTCTTTAACAATGTCTACCACTCCATCATTAACAACGTTTCTGTTGTTGTCTTTGCCATATTTCCAATATTTGTTCTTTTCTTTGGAACTATAACCTTGTTGTATTTCTTTCCAAAGTGAGATATCTCCTTTCTTATAAGCACGTCCTCCATTCTGAGGGCATGTCTACCATTTTGTTGAATGAAGGGTATACTTGCTTTGGATACTGTATTTCAATTTAGGGATCAAGTTGTTGACAAAGATATCCATCTTCTCAAAGTCTGGAATAGGCCGTGAATATCTAGAGAGCATCTTTCTCCATCGTTGGAGGAAAGTGAGGAAGGGCTCTCCTGTTTTCTGTTTGGTATTGCAAAGCTCAATCATAGCATCTGGGTGACGAATGTTATAGGAGTATTGTTGTAGAAACAGTTGGAATAATTCTTCCAAAGTATTTATTCCCATAGGTAGGCTTGAAAACCATTCCATAGCTTGCCCTCCTAAACTTCTTGGGAAAAGATGCATGAGATATGTTTGTTCATGCATGAACTCCATACATAAAGCATAGAATTCTCTAACATGTCCTTGAGGATCTGAGTTGCTATAGGATTTTGCCAAGATCAAGGGCACAATGAAAAGCATAAAAAGAGACAATAGAATGACAAGAACAAATTGTATTCTCATCAATATGCAAATGATCAACTGGATTAACCAATACAATGAATATAGGCCTACTTATATATGCAAGGCCATATGGATGTACGAGCACACAATTATGACATGTGGCTCAATGAGAAACAAGGGTAGGTAAGAAATACTAGGGGTAGGTAGGAGAAATAATATAATATTCCACAAGAGGTGGATGACCCACCGAATGTGGAGTGTAACAGCAAAATAAGACCACAAAAGGTGGAATTTCTCCTACAAGCTCTATCCCTATGTGCACACTTCCCTAAGTGTCTCAAATCCAAACTACGAAGAGATGCATTATCCTAAGTTAACTTAAGTAAAGTGTAATAATATCCAAAATGAATATTTATTTACACCAACACCCCCCCTTAAGTGCAACTTAGGGGAATGAAGACTCAAGTAAACAATGCAAGATGGGTCCCGGCTACTAGGCCATGATAGGTACCCATGTACAATATGCAAATGCAAGCAAAACCATGCAACGCAATCTCTCACAAACGGAGAAAGGGAGAAAACCCAGTGGGAAAAAACTCCCCCCCAAAAGAGAGATGAATGTACAAAAGACTCTCAAAGAAGAAGGACAAAACCTCAAAGAGGAAAAAGTCCCCCCCATAAGAGAGGAAATAGAAGTCAGCTGACCCCCCCTAATGACACATCTCGCACCCCCAAGAGAGCTCGCAACTGCTAGAACTTACTCTTGGTGAAAGGTTTGGTGAATATGTCAGCAACCTGCTCTACTATAGGACAATACTGCAAATCACTGACCTGCTCCTGGATGAGCTCTCATATATAGTGCATATGAATCCCAATGTGTTTGGTCCACTGGTGCTGGACTGGGTTCTTCGAGATTGCAATAGCACTCTAATTGTCACAACGTAGAACTGTCGGCCGTGGAGTGGTGAATCCAAACTCTATGAGAATCTGCTGGAGCCAAATGGTCTCAGTCGCTGCGTTAACAACACCTCGATACTCAGCCTTAGTCAAAGAGAGAGCAATAGCATGTTGCTTCTTTCTCTGCCAACAAATGGGGCCTGAACCAAGGTGAAAACTGTAACCAGAAGTAGACTTACGATCATCAAGATCGCCAGCCCAATCGGAGTCTATGTAACCAACCAAGCAAAGTCCTGTGCCTGCTGCATAGTGAATCCCATAGTGATGTGTACCCTGGATGTAATGAAGGATGTGTTTGGTGGCTTTCCAATGAAGCTCATGTGGTTCCTGCATGAAGCAGGAAACCATGCCAACTGCAAATGAAATATCAGGGTGTGTATGGGTCAAGTAGATGAGACTACCCACAAGCTGACGATACAAAGTGGTATCAACTGGTGGAGAAGAACACTGAGCCTCAAGCTTGACTCCTGAAAGAAAGGGAGTCGGGGCAGGCTTACAATCAGCCATATGAAAGAATGCAAGTAGATCAAGAGCATACTTGGGCTGTGATAGTGTAATCCCGAAAGGTGACTGTGAAATCTCTATCCCGAGAAAGTAGTGCAAAAGACCCAAGTCAGTCATAGCAAATCTGTCATGCAAAGCAGATTTGACCCTGCTGATGATGGATGAAGTACTCCCTATAATGATCAAGTCATCAACATAGAGCACAAGTATCAAGTGAGAATCATCCTATTGCAAAATGTAGAAATTTGGATCGGAATGACACCTGGTGAACCCTGCGGAGAGAAGAAAGGAATCCATCTTGGCGTACCAAGCCCTGGGGGCCTGCTTAAGGCCATAGAGAGATTTCCTTAGTCTGCAAATCAAGGAAGTATCCTGGATGAAACCCTGTGGCTGCTCCATATAAATCTCCTCATCAAGATCACCATGAAGAAAAGCACTCTTCACATCCATCTGATGTACAACCCAACCATGAGCTACAGCAATAGCAAGTGTCAAATGAATGGAGTTCATCTTGGCTATGGGTGCAAAGGTCTCAATATAGTCAACACCTGCAACCTGGGAGAAACCTTTCACAACAAGCCAAGCCTTATAATTATCCACACTACCATCCGCTGCAAACTTGGTCCGATAGATCCACTTACATCGAACCATCTTTCTCCCCTTAGGGAGATGGACTAGATCCCATGTGTTGTTCCTCATCAAGGAACTATACTCTTCCTCCATAGCTTGGTCCCACTTAGGAACCCTTGATGCTTCCCTAAATGTCTGTGGATCGGAAGTGGTAGCAATGAATGCATGTGGTAGATCCTGATGCTGTGATTGAGTTCTCCATGTATCTGAAGGATCCCCAACAAGAGAACCCGCGGACTCAAGTGTCTGTCGAGCCCAAAGAGGTCTAGGTGGAGGTGGAGAACGAGGCTCCTCAACTACAAGTGGACCCTATGGAGGTGTTACCCTGCGAGTCAGAGTTGAAGGAGTCTCATCATCTAAATCACTAACATCACTATCCACAATGGAGGAAGGTGGAGGAGGTAGAGAGGCTAAGCTAGGAGAGCTTTCCTCAAAGTGAACACTCCTCTCAATGAACACCTCATGTGTCTTTGGATCCATCAATCTGTATGCCTTAACACCCTCAGGATATCCAACAAATATGCAAGGCCGACTCTGCGGTTCCAATGCCTTGCGTTTATGCGGAGGTATGCGAGCCCATGCTGGACACCCAAAGACTCTAAAATGTCTCACAATCGATTTCCTACCAGCCCAAGCCTCAAAAGGAGTAATACCTTGCAAAGCTTTGTGAGGAACCCGATTTTGGATGTGTGTGGCACAACTGATAGCCTCTGCCCAAAAGGCGGGATCAAGAGAACGTGCATGTATCATACAGCTAGCCATTTCTTTGAGAGTTCTATTCTTGCATTCTGCAACCCTGTTCTGTTGTGGAGTGTATGCTACAGAATGCTGAAGATCAATCCCCTCAAATGTACAAAAATCCTCAAGTCTTTTGTTCACATATTCCCTTCCATTATCTGTGCGAAGAATCTTGACCACTTTCCCTGATTGCTTCTCCACACGAGTCTTCAAGTCCTGAAATCTGTCAAATACTTCACTCTTATGAATGAGAAAGTAGACCCAAGTGAAGCGGGAGTAGTCATTAATGAAGGTGAGAACATAGCAGGCCTTACTAAATGAAGGTGTTGGAAATGGACCTGCTACATCACTGTGAACAAGTTGAAGAACTTCCAAAGCTCTCCAAGTTTTCCCCTTATAAAACTTCTCTTCGGGATGCTTGCCCATGGAACAACCTGAACATACACCCTCTAAAAAACTGATTCGAGGTAGACCTGTGACCATGTCTTTAGTGCTGAGCTGCTGAAGATAGCGGTAGTTGAGGTGACCAAACCGCTCATGCCATAGCTTACTTTCTGAATTCGAATGAGTAAGCAAGGCCCTAGAAGGTGAACTTGGCACAAAATGGGAGAATGAATAAAGCCTTGAGTTGTCATTGACTTGTCCCATTGCTACCAAGGCATCATCATCAAGTTCCTTTACCACAACTGAATCTGGTGTAAACTCAACCTTTTTCCCATTCCCATAGTGAGTGATTTGGTAGATAGAGAGAAGGTTGGTAGACAAGTTAGGAACATAGAGAACATTCTCAAATGTTCCATCATCCATGTCAACTGAACCTTTCCCTTCAACCTCTACTTGTGTATCATCACCTATGTAAATGTGAGGTACCTTAGATGGCTCCAATGAAGAAAACTACTCCTTTGTAGAACCCATGTGATATGAGGCACCCGAGTCAAGTATCCATTGCTATGAAGAACCTGTTGTAGCCACAAATGCTTGCCCTTTTCCCTTAGACTGTGAGGAAGAGGAAGGAGATGAATCCTTCTTTGTGTAGGCATATGGCAAGTTGATGTTGTTTTTCTTAAGTAGATTAGTTAACTCATCAACTTGCTTTGCGTGGCATCGATGCTCATAATGACCATACTTCTTGCAATATGCACAAGTTGGTTTATCCTTCTTAGGTGGTGTCCCCTTCTTGGAAGAGGATGAAAAATCGCCTTGTGATGGAGAGGATGATTGTCCTTTTTCCTGGTGTGGCTTAGACTTGGATTGCTTCTTCTTCTTGTTGGAATCTTTGCCTTAACTTCTTTGATTTCCTTGATTAGCCACCAAAGCCGTGGACTTTGAAGACTTGAGAAACCTCATGTTCAACAACTTAGATTGTTCCAATATTAACATTTCTGTGAAAGCATCAAATGAAGGCATAACATAGGAACTCCCCACTGTCAAATGATGAGTTTGGAAGCTAGACACAAATGCTGCATATTCTGGTGCAAGCTTGTCCAACAAGTTGAATATTAACTGAGCATCCTTTTTGTCAATTCCACAATCCTTAAGCTTTGCTCTTAGCTCATTTGCTTTGGTGACATAATCTTGGATTGTATCAAAACTCTTGGGATCCAAGTTGGTGAGCTCATTGTCACTCTGATAGCCTCTGATTTCATCAACTTGACCATATAATTTCTGAAACATATCCCAAGCCTCTTTGATTGTTTTACACTTCTCAGTGTGAAAAATGAGGTCATCTGATACATACTTGCGCAAATTTCCAAGAGCCACGCAATTCTTTGTGAGCCATTCTAATTGAGCATTTGGATCAGCCTTAGGATCAGGTGGTGCTGTTATTGTTCCATCTATGTAATGTGTGAGACCCTTTTCCATTAATTTACTCCATACTTTAATTTTCCATGATGCATAATTATGTGGAGTTAAAGGTGGAAATTTATGAGGACTCATTGTAACAAAAATGGAAAGAGCACAAAGAGAGGCACAATCACACAAGACACCCCCCCAAATTCACTCAATCAAATAAAACCCCCCAAAAGTGATGATTTGGCACTTTATAATTAGTGCGTATACAATGGGCCACTTGCGAAAAATGGCAAAGTGGACTTCTGATTACAATTTTACAATTGCCTCAATAAGGCCAAAAGAGACTCAAATTGATAATGCAAGAGATCTAACTAAGATCCAAGCAATTTACAAGTACCTAATGGGCCAAATAAGACCAATATCTAAAAGTACAATTTCCACTCAAAATATTTGAAATCTGATCATAGATTATGAAAGTAGACGAAAAAACATGCACTTTCAAAAAAAACAGCACCTGAAAAGGAGGTCGTATGAGCTCAAACAAGGCCTTTGAAGTTGCAGAATTGAGGATTGGACAGGTATAGTTGAGAGAATTCGAAAATTCTGGGAAACCTGTGCACCAAAATCAGAAAATGACCACACCACTGCGAAGATCATGAAATTTTAGCCCATTTCAAAAAAAATTGCACCAAAAAATGAGCAAAAATGAGCAAGATATGGCCTTTCAAAGTTGGACTGCAAAACTGAAAAGCTCAATGGAGAGGGGTTGAAAAATTTCAAAAATCTGCTGATGTGGTGCTGACGTCAGAAATTCACTGTCTTAAATTTGATGGCCGTATGACCATCGCGCAAACTTCGCCTCCCTGCTGACTGGCCGTCAGTACTGTACGGACTGCTGATTGTGCGCGGTGACTGTGCAATTGACTGGGTTGTCGTACGGATGCTGACGTGGCAAACAGACATGGCCACGGGCCAGTGGCCTCCTGCCATGTGGCGGACGTGGGTCGCCAGTTTAAAAAACTGCTGACGGAAGCGTCGTTGGTGGGAGGTCTGGGCTGTCGGTGGGTGGTCTGGGTGGCTGGCGGCAGCGGAAGGTGCTAAGTAGCCGACGGGAGGTGCAGAGCAACCAGCGGCATGCGGAGCGGCCGGTGGGAGTTCTGCGGTGGTGGCGGGAGTTTCTCGACATGCGGAGCGGCCGGCGGGAGTACGCGTCAGTGACAGGTACATGGCCTACAACACCTGCAACACGCAGGTACAAAGGGCACAGGGGGGGTCTGCGGACCCCCAAAAAATATATTTGTTTTGTTTTTTTTTTTTGATTTTTTTTGAAAAAAAAATTGATCGCGCTTTTTCCAATTTTCGAATTTTTTTTTTGAAATTTTTTTTCGAAATCCATACGATAATAGCCAAAATGGGAAAAAAAAATTTCTCACCAAAATAGGTCGACTTTATAGTCGAAATTTATGGAAACGGCCTCCCGGATTCAATGGTGATGTCCAAATCGCTGTATGATGCCCCCAAAAAATGAAGATCCCCAAATCCGAAAATAGAAGCCTTCCACGATGTCTCCAAAAACCAATCAATGAAGCCCCAATGGCTCTGATACCATGTAGGATTTTGCCAAGATCAAGGGCACAATGAAAAGCATAAAAAGAGACAATAGAATGACAAGAACAAACTGTATTCTCATCAATATGCAAATGATCAACTCGATTAACCAATACAATGAATATAGGCCGGTTTATATAGGCAAGGCCATATGGATGTACGAGCACACAATTATGACATGTGGCTCAATGAGAAACAAGGGTAGGTAAGAAATACTAGGGGTAGGTAGGAGAAATAATATAATATTCCATAAGAGGTGGATGACCCACCGAATGTGGAGTGTAACAGCAAAATAAGACCACAAAAGGTGGAATTTCTCCTACAAGCTCTATCCCTATGTGCACACTTCCCTAAGTGTCTCAAATCCAAACTACGAAGAGATGCATTATCCTAAGTTAACTTAAGTAAAGTGTAATAATATCCAAAATGAATATTTATTTACACCAACAGTTGCCATCATATTTGTCAAATTTTGGGATCTTCACTCGTGAATAAAATGGAAGCATGTAAAGGTTTTTATCAAATGGAAAGGGCATATCATGTCCAAAGAATATTGTTTTGATGATTTATCCTTGTTTTTCAGTTCTGTGATCTCAATTTGTAATGCTTGTAATTGTTTGTTTACCATTGCTAAGGGTGTCTCTTCATCTTTAGTGACGAGGGCCTCAACGTTATAACTAGTAGGAAGTTTAGCGCCTTTCTTTTCTAGTTCTAGAAAATAGGCTTCTTTTTCTCTAGCCATCATAACCTTCATCATTTTTCGGAAATCTTAATCCTTTTGACATTTCGAAGGTGAACCGGGTAGCTTCTAATCTTAATTGGAACTAGCAAGTATCTTGGGAGAGTTACTATCTCTCTTGCACAAAGATAATCCCCCCTTTTCAAGGTTAACTGGGTAGCTTCTAATCTTAATTGGAACTAGTGAGGGATCCGTTCAGCATGTCGAGGTATAAACTCAATTAAGAGGTCTCCTAGCCTTGAAAACCAAGGTTTGATATACTCGAAGGTACAGAGGTTTGCTATTCCCAAGCACTGTCGTTGACTTGATTTTCATCAAATCACATTTATTTTATAGTGGGTTGGAGTACTTGGCATTAGCCGTTCCCACTTGGGTCGTTCCCCTCTTACCAGCCTTAATGGCTTTGGCCTTATAGGCTCCTCGGGAGGGCAGGCCCACTAAAGGTACACAAATATCAAACTTAGAAAAAGCCTCAAAGGTCTGGATATCTGATTGTCTATATAGACAAGAGCATACTCTCCTACCTCTCATATTTTTTTTAAAACACGAAAGACAGATTTGTTCATTAACCAGATAGCAATTTAGGTGCCTAAAAATGAATTTAAAAAATACACAATGTTTACTCGAATCTCCTCAGGCAACCTACAAAGACAACGAATCAGTATTCATATTGTCTTTGTTTGACAAGCATATTCTTTGACAAGCATTCTACAAAAACTGATTAGGCTGTGAAAATTCCTCAGACAGATGAACAACAAGCCAAGGTCAGCGTTAGTATGATAAAAATTGAATAAGAAAACTTGAAGAAAAAAATCTGCTTTTAACCCAAAAACACAGAATACCGTATGAAAATCCTCACCAAGCCATACAAGATCGTATGATACTTGAAGTTTGTCATTCAAGCATATGGGAAATCTCGTATGATAGTTTACAATAACTATACAGACGAAAATCCAAAAAAATAAAAATCTGAAAAATAAGAAAAAGTTAGTCTTCGAGGCCGAAAGATGAAGTCTCGAGCCCCACGGTGGGCGCCAGAAATGTGTGTGTGAAAAGTGGAATAAGTATCTATAAGTTGTAAGACACAACACTTCAATTAAGTCATTACATGTATGGTTAGACAAATATAAGCATGAATAATAAAACCATAACAAATCGACCAGTTGCCTTCTAAAAGATGCGAGTATAGACTTGCTCTCAGATTTGTATAAGCAATACCAGTGACTAGACTACACCAAGATGAAGGATTTAATCTATATGAGCATGATTTAAAGCTAAATGGATGCAAGATTATGCTAGATGGATGAATAGTAAGCTATATGAATTCAAGCAATCATAATTGAACTAAATATGCAAAAAGCTAAACTAAGATGCAATAATCTCAAAAAAGAAAGCACAATATCTTCAATGACTCTTGAGCAAAAACTGTATAATAACAATAAATCTCCAAGGTGTTTTGAATGAGAGATGAAGGCTGAATTTATAGAGAATCACAAGAGAGACCAACTGTCAAGATCAATTAGCAATGAGCAGTTGAGATTATTCAAGAAAAAGCACAATCTAGGATAATTGAAATAATTGAGAAATGATATTCAGTTAACCTTGAGATAGATTCCAATTATAGTTTGAATGAAATGCATTCAGATTATAAGTTTGAGTTTGCATTGGAGACAAAGTTCAATTAATTTCATGCATATTTCTTTGATTTATTCAAGGAAAAAGTCTTTTCAATGCAACTGAATATCTTTTCTCAAAAAGCTTTGAGTTCCAATTTTAGAGAATGATTAAATTCATTTAATTGCTCTTCTGATTTCAAGTTCTCAATTTAGAAGAAAGAAATAATATCTCAAGTTTGATTTCTCTTTCAATTCAATTCTTTTATTTTATTTTCAATTTAACTCTTGCTTTGCATATTGATTCCTCTTTTATGATAAATTAATTCTTTTTTTTTTTAATGATTAATGGCAAATTTATTAATTAATTAAATATGCTAGGATATTTAATAAATTAAATAGGATAATTGATCAAAATGATTTTCTTGGAATGATTTAATTAATTAAATAAATATTTAATTAATATAGAATATTTCACTTGCCATGTGACATTTAATGATTGAAGAATTAATTAATTGTGTTCTAAAAGTTGATTTAATTTCCTTTGGTTAGGACCTTGGTGATGTTGTCGAGATTAGGGGCCCATGGTTTAGGTGACTATTTTTAGGGTATTATAGTATCACCTTTTATGTCTACTCTATTGAAAGTGTATACCGTAGTATTGACAACTTCTCTCCAATAGATATCAAACAATTTGGCTTCCATCATCATTGACCTTGCAACATCTAAGATAGTTATGTTCTTCCTTTCCACTATTCCATTCTGCTATGGAGTTCTGGGTGCAGAAAATTGTCTTCTAATTTCATACTTCTCACAAAAATTATTGAGCTCACCGGATGTAAATTCACTGCCTCGATCTGATCTTGAACATTTTATCTTCATTCATATTTTTTTCTCAACCATAGCTTTGAAAATTTTGAATTTCTCAAGAGCTTCTGATTTTTCTTTCAAAAATGCAACCCACATCATTCAAGAATAATCGTCAATAAGAAACATAAAGTATCTATCACCTTGAAAAGTTTTAGTCCTTGCCGGTCCACACTGATCAGTATGAATAAGATCAAGAATTTCATTAGATCTATCATGTATGGTTCTGAAAGAAGTTCTAACTTGCTTACCCATTTGACATTCTCTACATACCAGATTATGAGGCTTGATGATCTTGGGCAAATCTCTGACAGCTTGGGTTGTACTCATCTTCACTATGCAATCAAAATTTACATGACACGTCCTCTTATTCCATAGCCAACTTTCATCAATCTGAGCAATCAAGCAACCCTTCTCACCAAAGTTCAAATAAAAGATATTTCATTTGGTCTGAGTTTCAGAGGCAATTTCCAAACCAAATCTATTGATAATCTTGCACTTTCCATCTTTGAATTGTAAATGAAATCCTCTATCCACCATCTAACCTACACTCAAAATATTATGCTTCAAACCTTCAACATAATAAACATTGTTAGCATTAGTCTTACCATCTAAGGATATTGTTTTGTTGCCTTTGATCCTGCATGCCTTGTTGTCTCCAAATCTGACTAGTCACCATCAAATTCTTGTAGAGTCAGGAACTTCCTCTTGTTGCCAGTCATGTGATGTGAGCAACCACTATCTATAACCCATTCATACTTCTCTTCAATTTTAGCAACCAAGGCTTTCTCCTTAGTATGATTTGTATCAATGATAGGTTTCGAAGAATCATCCTTGATAGCTATAAAGACCCAATCTTTGTCGGAGCTTCCATTACCAGATCCACTCACAGGTTGTTCATCATCATTAGTAATACCAAAATAATCATCACCAACATAGTAACATGATTTATCTGTATTCCTTCTAAATCTAGCTCTGCTCTGATATTCTAGATTAGGTTTATAATTCCTCATAAATCTTTCATGATTCCTAGAAGCTCTTTTAGGATATCTAGAAGCAAAATGACCAATCTTATTTTATGAAAAACATTTAAAAGGAACTTTTCCTTCATACTTACTTCCAACCGATCCTTTAGGGATTCTTCTGAAAATTAGGGCTTCCAACTCTTCAAGTTCTTTGTCTTCTCATTCAATGTCTTCGAAATCTTTAGCATATAACTCCTTCTAGTCTATCTTCTTCTTACTGGAGGTAGATGCTCTAAATATTGTCTTAGTTTTAGTAGCACTCTGATCTCCAAGTTCTTCAAGTTCAAAAGTAGTCAACTTCCCAAGTAATGTATCTCTGGTAACCGAGGTATTTGACATTGTCTGGAGTTCATTTATTGCAGTAGCCTTCATCTTGTAATCCTGAGGTAGAACTCTCAAAATCTTTGACACAACCTCATCTTCATTAACATTTCCACTGCAGCATTCGATTCCCATGAAAATCTCATTCACTCTATCCATGAAAGAACTTATCTTCTCATCTTTTTCCATATTCAAAGTTTCATATCTCACCTAGTAACCTTCAAGTTTTGCAATCTTTACTTCTTGGTCACCTTCATAAAGAGTTTCAAGCTTCAACTAAATCTACTTTGCATTTTCCAGCTCTATGACATTCAACAACTTCTCATTTGATAGGGCACTTAACAATGCTTCTTTCGCTCTGACATCATTATCAACAGTCTTCTGCTCATCAGGAGGTGTCATAGTTCCAGAATTAGGATTATGAGGTGTATACCCTTTCTTTGTTATCTCCCAAACTTCATCTCCAAGACATCTCAGATGAATCTTCATTCGCTCCTTCCATATTTTGTAATTTGTACCATCAAATTTGGGACTCTCCTTCTGGTAGGGATTAAATGTAGAAGTTGATGCCATCAGATCTCCTCAAGTGGTTAAGCTTCTATAGAGAGGATCTCACTTCGATACCAACTGTTCGAATTTCTGATACTAGAGGAAAATTGAGATGGGGGGTGAATTAGTTTTCTACAAATTAAACAGTTAATGTAGATTATAAATCATTTACGAGAGCACAATATAAACAACACAGTGAAAGATAAAGCATGAAACCACATATCACACAACACCAATATTTTTGACGTGGAAAACTCGGTAAAGGGAAAAACCACAGTGGGAAACCTACCCACAGTCAAATAATAATTTTGCAGTAGTATGTGAAATAATTACAATGGGGATTGCACTTGCAATTAGGCCAACAACCTAGAGCTCACTGCTCATCACAAAAGGGAAGTCTCACTGACTTACATAAACATCAGACTATAATCCAGAGAAAATGAACTATGAAAATACCATCTCCTAATCCTTGATACAATTCTAGTTAAGCACATATGTCTGCCCTACAATACCAAAACCTTCACAACCCTTCACTAAGTGATATGACCTTGTTTGCACATAAACCTCTCTCAACTAATGCATACATAACCATACCATCCTATGCAAATTACATGAATAAGTCGCCTATAAATATAGATCATCAAACTTGATAACAAGGTTGGCTAAATCCTAAACCCATAAACCATAATTAAAAAACATTCATCATAATACTACCGGACCAATATTATGATTTACATTACATAGCATAGACCTAATTCAAATTCCCAAACAATTATATCTATTGGAAATTTCGCTAAGACTAATTCCAACACGTTTCACCAACCGGTAGAAACCCTCAGTGCAAATAACACAATAACCAACCAGATCCAAATAGGATCACCAAATCATCACGCTAGCCAATGCAAATTCACCAAACAATTAGGACATGATCAAGAATGCCTTCAGTACGTTAGGAACCATTTCTATAAGCCAGACCAAAATCACTTAACGAAATCATTGAATATCACCAACTAGTATAGGAAATATCAATAGGTAATCCAAAACATAAACGATAGCTTCCAGAGCACCAAATCATGAACCAACTAAATGTGACAAGCATACAACCATCCTGAATAACCATCCAAAACTGAAACAACTAATTTGATCATACCGGATTAGAATCACTGATAACCAAGTCCAATCGGAACAGGAACCAACCGGTAAAGAACCATATCCAACTGGAGCACAATGTTGACATCAATGACAACACATAAACAATTTCACAATATTGCCAACAATTCCAACATTCATACTCTCTATTTGTCTCGTGTAGAAGGTTGATATTGGTTTTGTAGGTGATCTTGGGAGATTGAGTGCATCACTGACTCTGATATGGTATCAGAGCTTCGAGATCTTCAAGCCCCTTCTTGAATTTGGGAAATTCAGTAGTGAGTTTTTGCTGGGTGCATCTTCAATTGAAAAGGACACCACAATCAAGTCCAAAAGGCTGAAGAGATGAATTTTGATATAAAATGCTCTATATCTGGGTGAAAGTCAAATTTGAAGCAAAATTTTACCCCCAACTTAGTATGGTATGGATTTGAAACTTTATTAAAAAAAATATTATATTTTTTCTTGCATTAGAAAAATATTATTCAAAAATAAAAATTTGTTATTATCATAATGCAAGTTTTTTTAATTATTAAAAAAAAGAAAGGCCTTTTATTATTTTAAAAGAATTTTTTTGTTATTTATATTGTAATAAATTTTGGAAAAAAATAATTGAAAATTCAAAAAAAATAAAAAAATGTTTTTATAATAATAAAAAAATAAAATTGAGGGTACCTTACAGGGTACACTGTCCCTATCGGGCCCCATTCATGTACCTAAGGGTACATGGGTTCCCAAGGGGCCCTGCACCCCTTGCAGGTTGTAGGCCTTACAAAGGTTGTGGAAGCCTTGGGCTTCACACCTCCTTGCGAGGGATTCGCATGCGGCTTCGGCTGCCAAACAATATTTTAATATTTTTTATTTAAAATAAAAAAAATGCCTGAGTGTCTATCCGTACCAGCATAATCATCTCAACCTCTGTTCCATTCTAGCACCCAACCAATTTTGGTAGTAATTTTGGTGGTTTACCAAATGGTAGCTTTTCAAGTTTTGGCAATGTCCTAAATTTATCTTGAGGTTCACTATTTTTTGGAGCCATTTTAAACTAGTTGGTGGTTTCTCTAAAGTTGGTGGCATCTCCAAGTATATTAACAGTTCAACTATTTTTGTTTGGACTCTATATTTAAGAGCTCTTAGCTGAATTTGGCAGAGGTTTATTTTTGCAAGCTTGTACCCCTTTCCATTGGAAGTTTTCATTTTTCACTCAAACTTTAGAAGGTGATATCTTAGTCATCCAGGCTCCGTTTTATGAGCAATTTTTTTTTATTTGGGGTAGAATTTTATAGGCTTCATAGTGGTGGAATTAGATTTTTTCTCATGTGATCTGAATTTTCTAGAAATCAAGTTTTCTCATCAGATCTAAAGGACAATCCCAAATTTTTGAACTTCAAATGGACATAACTTTCACAAACGACCTCAAATCGAGGTGATTATTTTTTTGAAAGTTGATATTCTTTTAGCACTATCCATTTGTGTTATTGTGATGTTGTAATTATGAGATTTTATTGTACTTTCAATATTTAAGTCCACATTTAGACATTGTAAAACTTTGGAAAACAACTCCAGTATTGTAAACGCATTGATTTATAAAGTGCCACCATCATATTTTTCTGGCGGGATAATTGATTTAGTGAATTTGGGGGGGTGATCTTGTGTTGTTTTCTTTTGTTGTGTGAGAGTACAATGGGGAAAACTCAAATTGAACTCCTAACTCCATATAATTATGAAACATGGAAAAAATCAATATGGAATTATCCAAGGGAAAAAGGTTGCATAGGCTATGTGAAAGAAACTACTCTTGCACCTACTGATGCTAATTCTCTTCAAGCATGGGAGGTCAATCATGAGTGAGCTCTTGGTTATATTTGTTCACTAGTCTCTTTTGATTTACAATTTCATCTTGAATCATGCAAGACACCTAAGGAGGCTTGGGATACTCTTAAAAATTTGTATGGTAAAACTGACAAGATTAGGGGTTATTAGATTGATAATGATTTGATGAATCTTGATCCAAAAAGTTTCAACAACATCCAAGACTATATCTCCAAGATAAAGCAACTAAGAACACAATTCACAGATTGCAAGATTACTAAAGAGGATTTACAATTGATTTTGAATGTGTTATCCAAGTTTGGTCCTGAGTATTTTATGTTTGTTTCTAGCTTTCAAACCAATAGGGTTTCTATGGGAACTGCATATGTTTAGCCCACTTTTGATGCATTTTTAGATCTTCTAATCCAAGAGGAAGTGAAGCTAATTTAGATGTGTAGCATCAAAACTTCTGTCACAAGAATTGATTGCTAGTGAACCTAAGGTACAGAAAGAATCAGGGTATCTTGATCAAAAATAGAAGAAGAAAAATAACAAGCCACAGAAAGAATCCGACTCTTCCTCAAAAAAGGAATCATCTAAAAAGGAGAAGCCCACTTGTGCATATTTTAAGAAAATTGGGCATGATGAACATCAATGCTATCTAAAACAAATTGATAAGTTGAAGCATCTTTTGATAAAGAATAAAATAAATCTACCATCAACTATGTCAAAGGATTCATAATCTTCATCTAATGCAAAATTAAAGAAACAAAAAGGGAAAGCACTTGTTGCAATGGTAGATTCTAAGTTAGGGAGATGGATCCTTGATTCTAGAGCTTCACATCATATGGCTTCATCATAGGATATGTTCTCTTCGTTTAAAACTTGTTCATCACCCAAAAATTTGATGACTAACAACACATATATGCATGTTTGTGGGAAAGGGTCTATTGACATAGATGAAGGATCATTCAATGATGTCCTTTATGTGCCCTTATTGTCAGTAAATATCCTTTCTATCTATCAAATCACACATGGTGGTGAAGGGAAAAGTGTTGAGTTCACTCAAGATTCTGTGATTATTCGGGATTTGCATAGCAGAGATATTATTGTAGTTGGGGAGGTAGATAATCAATCTCGAGTATACACCTTCTCACATTTTTCCTCCATTGTTCCTTTGACAAATGTACACACTCAGGCATCTAGTGTGGACACTTTTGAGGAGATTCAATATGGTCAAGTGAATCTTGGTGTTCTTTCAATTGAGGTTCAAGATACATGTGTTGATACTTCATCTCCTACATCGACTGTTGTTTCTGATGATATTGGTACTGCTACATCCATGGCTCCTATTGATTTAGTGTAGAAGGACATTAATTGTCTTCCAGATATAGCTACTTGGGATGATTACTTGACAGACATTGCAGGTTTGTTTTGTGTCATATCTTGCAGACTTGGAGGACACTATTGATTACATACATCTTATCTTTGATAAAATTACTTCGTCTTCTTCATATGTTGATGGGGAACCTTTTGACCCTCTTGTTATTTATCTTCATGAACAATCCTCACAGTTTGACATGACTGTAGCCACTATTTAGCATCATTTGGAGGAGGCACCTTTGTCTTAAAAGGAGATACCGTTATCTCTAGATTTTGTTCTGCATCCATCTCCACAAGATTATAGATTGTCATATTCTATAGTGTGGCCTAGAACACCTAATGTGATGATGACAACTTTCGGTATCAACATGGGGATACCTGAGAAAAGTTTAGAGACTTCACATATTTTGGAGTTTCTTTCTTCCTTTCAAGAATGGGAAGACAGTCTTTATGGACCTTTGTTTTTGTTTCTTCCTAAGGTGAGGAATGTTGTTCAATGATAATGGTCCATCATGTAAATTCAGTTTTGGGCATCAACTATTGGTGCAATTTACTACTTTTGGGAAGGTTGCATAGTCTTTCTTATCTTTTCTATTTCAAAGGGGATTTCTTCCTTGCATGAGATTATTCATGTGTTGGGAAACTTGTTTCTTTTCTCTCTTTTGGGGAGCATTTTTTTCCGACTGGGTTTTCTCCTTTACTCCATTTGTGAGATTTTTTTGTACATGGGTACCTAACATGGCCTTGTAGTCGAGACCCATCTTTGCATTGTTGCATATTTTCACCCACCTAAGCTATGCTTAAGGGGGTGTTAGTGTAGGTTGTTTTCTATTTATCTTTCCTACACATTATTAAGCATACTTAGGTTATATTAGGATGGTTTATGTGAGTGCATATGACATATTCCTACATTCACATGTGCCATTCACACCCACATTTGGGTGGTTGAATGTCACACCCTCTTTTGGACTCATTTTCCACCTCCCCATAACCATTTGTTTGTCCCTACCTGAGTTGGTTTGCCACATGTTTGACATTTTCCAAGTAGGCACAACTACCACCTAATTTGGTTATTTGGGAGTTATTATTCCTCTTCAAATTATGTGCCCACATTTTTCTATATAATCAACACTCACCTCTCCCTTATGAGATAATTCAGTTTTAATCCAGTTGAGCAAATATCATCTCAATTAGTACAAGGCAGTGTTGATCCTTATTATATCATTTGGAGTGTGATAATATCATTATTCTGGTTATTGCACCATATTCCAACATTCATACTCTCTATTTCTCTCATGTAGAAGGTTGATCTTGGTTTTGAAGGTGATCATAGGAGATTGAGTCCATCAGTGACCCTGACATAAATAATGAAAAATATATTTAGATTTTAGATGTCAAAAAACCCTAGGACACTAGAGTTAAGTGCTAGTGTCCAAAGACTTTTTCTTAAAATTTGAAGGGAAACAACCCAATAAGCTCATAACCCCATTTTTGACACTGAATGACAATTAAACCACCTTTACGACATAGGTGCCTAGCATCTATTTCCAAAAAAATCACCACAAGTTTTCAACACTAGGTTATTCTTTGTGTTCTATCTCCATATTTGTAACTCTCTTGTGCATTTCTATTCTATATTTTATGTTTTATATCAATATTATTCAATTTATCCTTAACCTTCTTTTCTTTCACATACACACACACACACACACACAACCAATCCCAATCAGAAGTAGTCAACAAAAGTGTGATGCAAGGATAGCATTGTTGTCCCTTGTGGACAACAAGTCAAATCCACTCACATCTCTAATGTTGTATGGGAGAAGGACTTGACCTAGATTAATGCACATGTTAATATATGGTCACTTTTCCTACAGTAAACTATGTCAAGTTCACCAATTTCTATAAGAAAATAAATCATTCCAACTTAAATAATCTAAGGTCAATAAATGTAGTTAATCAATAGTAAATAAAATATCCTAGATAAAAAGATAAGTTGGAAGCACAAATAAACACACACATAATCAAATATGAAAATAAAAAATTAAATAACCAAAATAACATATACCTTTAAATTCATAAGAGGAGTTATGTTTGATGTTATGGCGAACAACTACCTAAATCTAAGGTTGGATTTGTGATATTCATATGTCATAAATGGTAGTAATCAAGAAAATTTTGAATGTTTGATTAGAATTAGAGCACACTAAGAAGCTTGTTACTAAGTGTTCCAAGGGGGTACTACTAAAAATAAATTAAGACATTCTAATAGGGTTGTTTCTTATATTAAAAGCAGCCAAAAATGAGGGGGCTGACCCATAGGAAGAATTAGAAGGACAATGGCAGAACCATTTTCTACATATAATCAACATAGTAGCAACCTTTTACCTCTATCAAAAACAAAAACCATACTGCGAGAGTTTATCAGCGATAAGGTAATACTAATAAGAGTTTTAGTCATTTGCCACGTAAGGCAATAAATAGAGAAGTATAAACAAAAGCATAAACTAGCATTATCTGCCCAGCGACTACTAGATATAGTCAAAAAACCAGAAATCCTCCACATGCAGAAAATTATTTCTTTTTCCCATGGCTCTTCTTAGGGAGCAGCTTTCTAGCCCATTCCTTAGTGAGGAAATTGAACAGGGCTTTGTAGTCCTCGTCCTCCTTGCCTTTCCCTTTGGTCATGCTTTCCTACATGAGACATAGAGTAGTAGCCGAGCATCGCATAACATTCAGAGAAAACTTGGAAACATCATGTATCTTGGACTCCGCCGCCTCTAGTCTGCTGGTGATCACCTGCAAATTATCAGAGAGGGCCTCCATCTTTTTCTCTAGCTCTTCCAAGTTGGTTTCCTCCTCCTCCTTCATGCTACTGGCCTCCTCTACGACCATCATTTTTTCCATCCTAAAGGTCGGGGAGGGAAAATTGGATGGCTCCGGACTCTTGGAGGATATGGGGCTTTCCAAAACCTAGGTGGAGCTCACAGAATGATTGGTTGGATTATGGTGGGCCAGGGGCATTTTATCAGTCAGAATGGAATTTTCAGTGTCGTGCGAGGAGGAGGGGTCTCTCAAGGATTTATCTGAGGGTTTAGAGGCCAGTCTGCTAAAATGATGGGGGGTATTGGCTTCTTCAGTAATTTCCATCTCAGAGTCAATCTCGTGGATTTTGACTCTCTTGGGGGTTCTGACCTCCTCCGGGGAGTGATTCTTGGTTTTCTTTCTGGAGGAGCCAATTTTCGGGAGCCAAGGAGGGCTAGAGTCATTAATGGCAGGAGGGTGGGTTGAAGGGCCAACATTTTGGACAGAGATGGAATGGGGAAGGTAGAGGGCGAGGTGATAGTTATACAGGTGGAGAATAAGGCCCTGATGTAGGATGGGAAAATATTTCCCTTTTTTCTTAGCTTTGGCTATGTCTTTAACATTAGCGTCCATAGAATGTAGTGAAAAGAATGGAATGGAAATGAGGTCTTTATTCCTCAAGTGGTTTAGGAAAGGGAGATGGTAGTAGTAGAAAATGCCATACCTTCCCTCCAACGTAAAATACTTCATCATGATATAGCAAACCTCGTCCCACGGGTGAGGGAGCTCCTCCCTATTGAAGCCTCCCGCCCTCTTGATAGGGTTTTTGTCCTAGCGGAAGAACTGGTTAGGGCTAGTACAATCTGTAATACGACTCTATTTTTTCCATTTCTTGCCCTCCATAGAAAGACCCATCACCTGAGCTATAACCTCTTCATTGATTTTGAAAGAGATTCCCCCCATGGTCACCCTTCTATCTTTCTAGGAAGTCACAAATTGTCTGGATAGTCTTTCGTCATTTCCCTTCATACTCTCCATGAATTTGTCAATGTCGCCTTCCGAGTAGACAAACCATGCCGCCAGTTTAGCTTTGAACTCATCCACTTTATTGGGTTCCAGTCTAAGCATGTCCCCCCCATTCTTGAATCCTCCAGCTTAACAAATTGAGAGTGACTTTCAGAAGAAAAAAAAAATGTAGAGACGAAGCAAGCTTAAGGCGGAGTTGTTAAAATAATTGTGCCGAACTTGGATTAAGAGGTCGTAATAATCAGAGTGATTATTATCTCTTAAGTCCAAGTAGATATCAAAAGCAAAAGATCTACTTAGAATGTGCGAGCCTTCACTCAAGCCAATGTGATTTGACAGGTCCCCATCGCCTCCTTTATCATCGCCAGTTGGCTCCGTTCGGGTAATAATTAGGGAGTAATCATTCCCGATGTCTGTACTCTCATCATAATTCCATCCCTTGTGGTAGTGGTGACTCAACCTGCCTTTGATACATGGCTTTCTGGGATACTAATGGGTGGGATTCCCATGCCAATTTAAAATTTGAATGAAGGTTTCCTTCATCATTATGCAGATAGAATGGTCCCTTCCTAGGGAAAGTCCTTTTCCTTTTCCAAGATTACCTTTGTGGTGACTGGCAATAGACTGGGGTCCCTCCAACATCGTAAGTCATTTTGCAGCCTTCCCGCCACCGCCATGGAATTGACAGCTTCGTTTCCTTCTCTAAATATGTGGCGGATGGTGAAGTCCTCTAGCTTGACCAAGAGGCACCTGATATCCCTCAGAATGGATCCCACTCTCCAACCCACCGATGAGTTCCCTTTAACTGATTCCATAATGATTTGAGAGTCTCCTTCAATTTCAAGTTGTTTGATTCCTATGGAGTTAGCCATTTTTTAGACCCCAAAGGAGGGCCATTCCTTTAGCTTGAGTGACCGTATTATTCTTTAGGTTGCCTACATAGGCTACAATAGTGTTCCACAAATGGTCCCAGATGATTCCACCCCCCGCTTGACAATTGCTTTGGGCTGAACCATCAAAATTTAGTTTAAACTAGTGTAACTTAGGGGTTGACCATTTGGTCATCCTACTTTTGTTCTTGGTACTATTGTTGAAGCTATCAAAACTAGGGGGGAGCTTCCAACTTTCAACAATTTTTTTCTCAACCTCATTAGGAGGATAAGGGGGATTTTCCATTTTGTAACTTCTAAGTTTTCAAAGATCATCTTAAAGCAAATGTGTGCCACAGTGTCCGAGGGGTTCTCAGTCTCTCTAAAATTTTTGTTGTTTCTTTCTCTCCATAAGGCCCAGCAGATGTGCAACGGTATTTGTTTCCATAATTGAATGATGAGGGGGTGATGGGAGGGGGGGTCCAATCAAAAGCAAAAAATTTAATGTCCTTCGGGAAGACCCAATAGAGACCGCATTTCTGAGGAGTGATAGTCCAAAGATGAACATCAAAGGGGCAGAGGACAAAAAGATGGTCAATAGTTTCCTCATCATCTTTACACAGACTACATCTGTTGGGGAGATGGAATCCCCTCTTCTTCAAGTTATCCAATGTGAAGATTTTACCATGCACGAGGGACCACCAGAAGAAATTAATTTTAGGGATTAGCTAAGGGTTCCAGACTTTCTTCTAGCATTCAACATCCATAGGGGGTTTGAGGAGCTGATTGTAAGTAGATTTAACCGAGAAAGAGCCTGATTGGGTCTCTTTTCAGATGAACTTGTCTTCATACAAGGCCAGGGGGATTCTTGTTTCTAACAAGATGCATTGCAGGTCCTGAGCAACAGGGACTAGGTTAGGTCTGTTGCTGAAGATGTGGGCAATGTCCTTCTAGCAAAATCTTCCTGGAACCAAATAATCCATGATATAATCCCCCAGAAGACCTTTAAGGTGGTGCATAATTTGATGGAAGTGAGTGTTGACCAAGGGCTTGTCCTCCGTCCAAAAGTCTTCCTAGAATCTCACCTTTCTACCGTCTCCCAATTGCCATTTCAGACCTTCTCCAACCATCAATCTGCTCTTCAGGATGTTGCTCCATAACTTGGATCCTTGGGGAAGGTCAGCTATACTCAAATTGTAATAGAAGTGCTCCCGATCCAGGTACTTTGCTTTGATGATGTTACACCAGTCCGCCTCACCTTTAGCCAGTGTCCATCCAATCTTAGCAATTAGTGCCTTATTGAGGGCATTAATCTTTCTTATACCCAAACCTCCCATTTATTTGGGTAAGCACACGATATCCCAATTGACCAAAGCAAGGCATTTTTTCTCTTCCAGGCTAGTCCATAAGAAGGTTCTTTGGATTTTCTCAAGTTATTCCCCCATTGTCCCTGATATTTTAAACATGGAAAGGAAGTACACCAGAATTCCCTGTAGGGAAGCTACAAGAAGCTAGAGCTTCCCCGCACTACTGAGGAATTTCCCTTTCCATCCCGCAAGTTTTTTCTGCATCTGTTCCAATATAGAGTTCCAGAAGGTGGGAGTGACTTCCTTGACCATGAGGGGGAGACCCAGGTAGGTTCCTGGAAGAGTTGCCATCTTGCATCTGAGGATAGAGAGGATTCTGAGTTGGAGGTCATTAGGAGTGTTGAAGAAGAAGAGATTACTCTTCTCATAGTTGATGCATTATCCTGAAGCCTTGGTGTAGTCGGCAAGTAAGATCTTCCACCCTTTAGCCTCCATGACAGAAGACTTACCAAATAGGAAGGTGTCATCCATGAACTATTGAATATTAGAGGGGGGGAGCGTGAAAGCCGCTTTGAACCCTTGGAGCCTACCATTGGTGACCAGATGGGTCACATTCCTACTTAAGACTTAAGTTATCATGATAAATAGATAAGGGGACAGGGGTCACCCTACCGGATGCCTTTTTTTGCTTTGAAACAGCCCCTAGGAGTCCCATTAATCAAAACCGAGAACTGGACCGTGGTAACACATTCCCGAATCATACTCACCACTTTTTGGTTAAAGCCCAATTTTAAAAGAGCTTTGAAAAGAAAATCCCAATTAACCTTGTCATAAGCTTTAGATATATCAAGTTTAAAAGCCATACCTGGTATTTTGCTCCTATCCATGGAGTGGATTATCTCATGAGTGGCAATGGCAGCATCCAAAATTTGGTGACCCGGGACAAAGCCTTTTTGGGACGGGCTGATAAATTTTCCCAAGAAGGGCTTAATCCTATTCACAAGGACCTTGGAGAGTATCTTATAAATGGTATTACAGAGACTCATGGGATGATACTCCTTCAAGCAACTGGGGTTAGTGGTCTTTAGGATGAGGACAATGAAAGTGTTATTGACCTTCTTCAGCAGTCTCCTCGTCTTAAAGAAATCTTGAAAAACTTTGGTGACATCATAGCTAACAATGTCCTAGTAATCCTGGAAGAATGTCGGGGGAGGCCATCTGGGCCCGGAGTCTTGTAGGCCCCCATAGCAAAGACAGCCCGGTGGACTTCATCAGCAGAGATGGGGACAATTAGTTGCCGGTTGTCATCCTCATTGATGACAGTCAGAAGCTTACTAACAAGGCAATCCTAGAGAGCAGTATCACTTCCACCATTATTAGAATATAGTCTTGTGAAAAAGTCCACCGCACTCTGCCCAATTAGGGAATCTTCAGTGATCTCCTGGTCAGTTTCATCCTTGATACTTTTGATGTAGTTCCTTCTCCTATGAATACAATATGATCTATGGAAGAAGGCAGAATTTTTGTCCCCTTCCTTCAACCACTGGATTCTGGATCTTTGCTTCTAGTACACTTCTTCCTTAGAGAGGGTATCTTTCCAACTCTTGCGGTAGTCTTCCTCCTCCTTCAAAATGGGATCCGGGGGGTTACCGGTAGCCATGATATTCTGAAGTTGTTCCAGTCTTGACCCCAAGTCCTTCTTTCTTTTGAAGATGTCTCTAAAGGTGGTCCTATTCCAACCTTTGACTTCCCTGCTAATTAGCTTTAATTTCTCCATAATTCTGAACATAGCAATCCCTTGGACTGGGGTGGCCCACCAAAGTCTAACCAACTCCCTGAAGTCAGGATGAGAGGCCCACATGATCTCATAGCAAAAAGGGGGGGGGGGCTAGTAGGGTCTATCTTTCCAGTGGAGTAGAAGGGGGTTGTGATCAGACACAGTCCTTGGGAGGGTTTTCAGATAAGAGCTATGTCCGATGTCCCAGTTGGTGGAAATCAGGAATCTATTCAATCTGACTTGAATAAGATGTTTACCTTTCCTATTGTTTGACCAAGTGAAGGGAGCACCCTGGAGGTCAATATCCATAAGGCTTGAAGCATTGATGAAGCTGGCTAGGTCGCCCATGCTATCAGTGAAATCTTCAAGGCCTCCACACTTCTCAAAAGGGTAGAGGGGGGGATTGAAATCTCCCGCAAGCATAAACTAAACCTTCTGATTAGCCACAATTGTTGGCATATGCACACTCCAATGAGAAATTTTATGTGATTGAAGGTTTTGTCATTGATGGAAACCTTACAATCCTATAGCACCGACAAGGCATTACACCGGCAAGGCATTACACTGGCAAGGCATTACACCGATCACACTTCACACTGGCACTTAGACCACCGGCACAGAGGCCGACAAGATTTTTGTTATATTAGATTTTGTATATTATTGTAAAAACTTTGTAAGCCAACTTGGTAAGTTGTAAAATGACTCTTATATATAAGAGAGATCATTGTAGACATTTAGTAAGTAATGGAAGTGAAGAAAAAGAAGATATTAGGCAGACCTAATATGCGAAATATAGCTTAAAGGTTTTATGTAAAGAACAGAGCAGAAACCGGTACTGGATTAGGCATTATAGATGCTATTGTAAAGAAGTACAAGATATTGGATTTGTATAATCCACATTGTAAGTCAGTGAGACTTCCGATTGAGCAGTGAGCTCTAGGCAATTGGCCTTCTTGCATGTGCAGGCCCCCTTTTGTAAATAATATTCTCTTATTGGCCAATAAGTGGATATTGTGGGTCACAAATACCACCGAGTTTTTCCCACACCGGTTTTCCTCGTTAAATCCTTTTGTTATGGTGTGCTTTTCATGTGGATGTTTTTAATTCTGTTTATTACATTATTTCTTGCATACCGATACATTGTTATAATATGTTCTTGCATGTTCTAATTACCGGTTAGATATTGATTCACCCCCCCCCCCTCTCAGTATCTGTGGGATTCCTAACAATTGAAATCTCCCGCAAGCATAAACTAAACCTTCTGATTAGCCACAATGAGATTAGAAATTTCCTCCCACACAAGCTGTCTCCTAGAAATTTCCTCCCACACAAGCTGTCTCCCCAACCTGGAGTTGGGATAATAGATATTGAACATCTGCCAGCACTATTCACCGTAATAAAGAGTAACCGCTAGGAAATTTTGGGAGCTAGCGAAAAGCTTACCTTTCATTTTAATGGGATCCCAGAGGGTAGAAATACCCCCAGAAGCACCCAAAGCATCAACATACAGAAAATCCACCCCAGGCCAGAGTTTACCAGCAACCAAAGAAAAGGTTTGGAAGGGCATCTTGACTTCCTGAAGAAGGCAAATGTCAATTTTCATCTCTAGAATGAGTTGTTTAATGGCGAACTGCTTCTAGGGGTTGTTCAGACCCCTTATGTTCCAAGAGAGGAACTTCATTTCTTACTTTTGTTGAGTTCATCAAGGGTCAGTTGTCTGCCCTTTGCAATGTCCCTAGCCATAACCTTGTGTCTCAGGACTCTTTCAGAGGGTCTGTCTACTTTATTTTCAGCTGCCTCCATGTCCACTTTCTTGGCCTTGACTTTCTTCTTCTGGGTTATCCATTCTTCATTATCCATCTGAGGAGATCCCGGGGGGGACACTTTTAGTGGAGTTATCAGGGAGTTTCCTGGGCAAGCATCTCTAACCACCATAGCAGGGGAGAGAGGGGGTGATGAGTTAGGCAGTTTAACCTCAGCCATAAGAGGCATAGCCATAACTGGGATAGGGGCATGAAGGGATGAGGGTGTGGAGGAAGCAGGTGGGAGGGGGTTGGGGGACAGGTTGAGAGATATCACCTGTGGGATCTCACCCTCTTCTAGGGGGATGCTTGGGTTGGCATTTTTGACTGGGTCCGCTGGGGATTTTAAAATCTCTAGGATCTTGTCCATGTGGGGGTAATCCTCAGATATTTCATTCACAGTAGTCAGCTCCAGAGGAGCCGAAGATGATGGGTCGCCAGGGTTGATGGGCTTGGCCCAAATAGCCTTATTTTTGAGCTTGGGTTCAGCAGCCACAGGGGATTTACATTTAGTATAGGAATGGCCTTGATTATTGCACTTCTGGCAAAAAAGGGTAGCATTTTCATACACAATAGCCTGGGACCATTTTCCCCATTTTGATTTTAGGGAGATAAAATTTGGGAGAGCCTTGTTAATAGTAACATTAACACAAAAATGAGCGTACACGAACCTGGATTTATTGAGTGTGATCGAGTCAGCTAAGACAAAGCTACCAAACGAGTTCCCTATCCAGCAGAAGATTTGTTCATCCCAGAACTCTAGCGAGATCCCAGGGAGCCTAACCCAGACTGGTGCCATGCAGTTTAGTTCTGCTGAGGGGTCAAAACCAGGCTTCCATTTAGCCATGGTTAGGAAATGCTTGCCATAATCCCAAGAACCCGTCAGGACATAGATCAGATCCTCCTTGGTATTGAACTTGAATAGAAAGAGTCCCCCCAACATTGCTAAAATATCCAGGTTTCCGTTAAGCTTCCATCAAGATTTTGTCCATCGCCTAACCATGTCAATAGATGGTCAGAAGGAGAAGAATCGACCAACTATTTCTAGGTGAAGGGAAGAGGCGATTTTGTCCATGAGTTTGTCCGGGAGCTTGATCTCTGTTCCGTCTTCCGTTTGGGAGGAAGTGGCCACAACAGCTTCAGGGGTCGAATTTGTGGACCCAAGGAGGGTGTTCTTCCAGCTAGACTTGGGATTCTCCTTCACAAGTTCCACATCTGCCTGTCTGGCAGAAGTTTCCAGTCCGGGATGTGGTATATTCCTCTCTTCACCTTTCACGCCAGAATCAGTGAGAACTAGTGGAGTGGAAGGGGTGTGAAAGAACCATAGCAATATAGGTAATCATGAAAGATGTATTTAGTTTCATTGGGTTGTCTTGAGGATAAAATAATGTTTTAGGATTGGGTAGATGTTAGAAATATATAGAAGGTTGTAAGATACCACATATGCAATTTTGATCATTTCTAGTCCAATATATCCATTATATGCCAAATAAATAGACTTAAAACACATCTCATATACCTAAATAAATTAAAAATGTATAAAATATCATATAATAAAGGAAATATCCATAGGAATAAGATAACTATTTGTTATTATGGAAGGATATGATGAAAAAGTTTTATGAAAATGCATTAAAAAGTTATATAAATAAGAAAAAAGTGGAAGATAAGAGTGCAAAATCATGGGAACCATATGAATTAAATATATATGCTTGAACATGGAAGATGGTTAGTTAGAGTAAAATCAAACACAAATAAAGCATTCCAACTTAAACAGTCTAAGGTCAATACATTTAATAAACCGTAAGTAAATAAAATATATTGCATAAATATTCAAGTTGGAAAAACGCACACACACATATGATCAAACATGAAAATAAAGTGAAACAATAGAAAGTAAACATATACATTGATATTCATGAAAGTGGACAAGTTTTATGTTCTAGCAAACTACTACAAATGTGTTTTTTGAGTGAGAATCAAGTCATTTTTGTATTATGGAAGTGTTATCCTTCTCCACAAATCTGACTCACAAAAATGAACTCCACCTATGAATTTGACCCTAATTTTATAAACCTTCAATATATTCAAACAAATGTTTAAGTGTTTAGACTTGTAAAGAAAAAACAATATTATTTATAAGCATCTTTTGAAGCATTCTTTCCAAGTTGTAGTGTCCCTCCTTTATTCATCTTTCTTTTATGCATTGTTCGACTTCATGGATCTAGTTTAGACTTATTATGGTGCCTTTGATTGATACTTATGGCGCTATTATATTTTGAATTCTTATAGTTTATGTTAGTCATTGCACATTGATAGTTGACATATTATGATTTCATGTGGATGATGATACATTCGGGACTATTTTGATGACTGGACATATGTTGTATGTATGTGAGTGGTCATTATGTGTTGTGGAGATTTATATTCATTTATGATGATATCATGTTATATATGCCAACCCTACTTTATTCTCTATGGGATATATTGATATTATTGATAATGCTATGGTTACATGATTGTAGTATTGTTGTATTCATGAAATAGACGATGTCATACCACTCGTTTACGAGTGAGGTGTGATGTTGCAATTCTCTTTTGCCTATATGATTATTTCATGTTATATGCAATATATATGTTTTTGTATACATGTTGGTGTTGGGAATGAGTGTGGGTACTAGATATCAACTCCACCTAGTTTCACAGGTTTGAACATGTCTTTAATCCCAATGGAAAGTTGATCAAAGGTGACATGAGACCCTATCACACACTCTAGGCTTAGTTGGCACCTTGTCAATTCTAGATTTGGTTGGAGTTGTTTGGTTAGATGTCATGTGGTATTTTATGCTATCCTGTGTTGGATGCTTTGTGGAGTTGTGATTATTAACTATTATTAATTAATTGATTTATATAGGTTAATAATGTTTAAATTAAATTGGTTGGTATTATATATAACTATAATTAATGTTATGTTGAGGCTTTATTTTTGATTGGGTGTTTTATATTATTTGTGCATTTGATTTAATTTATTTATTGATTAATACCTTATTTTATGATTATTTATGTAATGCCCACCAAAATACCCTAGAGAAATAAAGCTATCTAACATACAAATAGAGAATTTTTTTACATCACTTAATGCAACTTATTCAACTAACTACTCTTATGAATTTAACATCCATTAACATGTTATACATATATATCCATCAAGAAAATAAACATTAAACATAACCATACAAACTCATTACACAAGCGGATATAAACACAACTCTACAAACAATCCTCCGCAGGGTATCTCAATGCCATTACTTACAATATCTTCAAGAACATATCCAAATAAGCTTAACCTCATAATTACTACCATAATGCAATGCAATCTAAAAGGGCACCAAACCAAATGTTCCTAACATCATTATTCCATTTCTAATGCTAACTACTATATTATTAATCTATTTCCTTAATCATTATATACATTGACATAACACTAAATGCACATCAATAGATCCATTTAAATTATTCCTAATAATGATCAATATCCAAAATACAACAATGATCACATCACAATGATTACATCTTTTCCATTGCATATAAACACAAAATCTCACTATATCAAGATATATGTTTTCTTTCCTACTAATCCAACCATCTCATAAGTCCTACTATTAAAAATGCCAAATGAATCATATTACATCAATGCACTTAAATAATCCATCAAAAGATGAGACGTAAAGAATCCACATCCATGTACAAGAGCGACCAATGAAGAACATCCCAATGGAAGAAGGCATCAAACCACCCGACCATGTGGAACTAAAGGAACCATCCCCCATGCTAGGAGATGAAACAAGGTCCCGCACACACTCTAGACCTAGCTTTATGCCTAACAACCAAAGAGATATAACAACACACAAGCCATGGCTTAAAAACACACATAAACAACAAGCCAATTACATCACAGGACTGAATCAAACCACAAAACATAAGACCATATAGAGGATATCCATCAATAATGGCATAAAGAGTTAGGATAAACATGTAGGGAAAAGTGTCAGCACATGCTATCACAATCAAAGGATATCCTAGAACTCAGTCCCGACATCCATGATGCAAATGTAGAACCATCTCAACCTTTGAGGAAATCAAGGGAGTTTGATTTATTCAGTTACCAAATCTACCCATACCTCACTCCAATATGCACTAGCACTCTAAGTCATGAGATGGGTGTTGGAATCAAGGAACACTAAGAGGGGGGTGAAACAATGTTCTAACATTTTTAACTTTATTAACTTGTTCTTTTAACCACTTAATGCAAATGAATAAAAGAAAGATGTAGAGACATAAAGCAATCAGCAACAACACCATAACACTCATATTTTATACGTGGAAAACCTAGTTAAGGGAAAAACCACGATGGATATGAGACTCACAATGTAAATATACTCTTCAGAAGTATAGAAATATTATATTAGGAATGCACATGCATTCAGGCACACTGCCTAGATCTCACTGCTCAAAATATCAAAGGCTACAACCTTAGGGAAACTCATTATCTTACACTATCTTTTACAAAAGATAATTGGAATGTCTGAACTAAAAAATAGCATCTACAAATGCAAAAGTACAGTTCCAATTAAGCACAAAATACTTAATCTTACACTGCTCTATTATACTGCTCTGTTCCATTGATCTGCAATATTCCAGAGCATAAATCCTTCACTTGCGCATTTGAAACTGGACATAATAAATCACAAATTCTTACCACACATCCACTGATATCCAAAATGATCATATCCATCGGTCTTATATATCCACAACATGAAATTAGGTCTTCTACATGTCAACTTCAAGAAGATTTTACAAATAATGAAATGTGCATACATAGTTGGCTCAATCCAAACTCCAATGCATATATGGACCAAAAATAATTATCCACACACTTACCAAATGTCAACACAACATCCTCAATCACAAAAACAATCACCAAAATTACTCCATAAATTATGCACAATGATAAACTATCCAAGATGGCCATACCTCACTGTCCAACCTAAAAACCTATACACCAGATCTTCTAACTCATATGACAATCATCACCAAAGGTTAAGATTCTAGAATAAGGTACTATAGACATATAACAATCTTCCTCTAGCTTCAAAGCACAAAATATTCAACAAAAATGAAATGTCAACCAAAATACTACATTCTGCCAGATGTGTTGTTCTAGCTCACCAGACTTAACCAAATCTTCATTCCGACTTCTGGTAGGATCATATCGCACATTGCAGATGGAATATCTAACTTTGGTTACCATCAGTGGCAACACCAGATGACCTGTACAATGTCTCTTGCCAAAAATCTCCCCATTTGTCATTGATGGTAACACTTAGTAAAAAATGACTAAGTGTCGGAATCAGTACCAACATATATACACTGCAAAATTTAAAAATCTCAAAATTTAAAAAATCTAGAACTCCTCGTAAGATTAATACAAAAATTTCACTACCCTACACTCCCCCTTTGACATCAATGGCAAAGGTAGGGATCTAGATGTCAAAATTTTATACAAAATTCTATATACATAACACATATGTACACTGACCTTACTGCCTTACAAAAACTTGAAGATATTTGCAAAAGTGTTTTTCAATGAGCCCAAATGGCTATCCCATCCATTCTTGAGACACTCAAGAACTGATATGAGACCACTGAATAGGTATGCTTACATCTCTACTGATTTAATATCTAAGGCTTCACTGGTAACCTAAGCATCCTGAGCAATGTGTCCAACTTGGGAGTGATATGACTACGAAGTTCACCAACTTTGCTAGTAATCTTATCCTTGTCATGACTTAAGAACTTGATTTTGTCAAGTAGAGATATTACTTGATCTTCATGACTGGCTGCAGAGACTGACAAAGGATCAAATGACTAAGATATGTCAACTAATTGTTTTTTATGGTCCTTGAACTGCTTCTCAATATCCTTAGTGAACTTTGACAATGATAGACAAGATTTGTAAATATTGCCACCTTCAGATATTACATCTTGAATGCTCTTGACACACGTATTTAACATAATTTTATCATTTGCAATCATTCTCTTCAATGTCCTGAGCCTCTTGTCATTGAATTCATTGTAGACCTTAACCTCATCTGACTTCTCTAATGACTCAAAATGAGTACACACTAAATTGATCAAATGTTTTAGCTAGCTGGAAGAGGAATCAGATGTATCCTTTTGAAATAAAGGCATTATTTTTTCCAGGATACTGGATGCAAGACTTACAAGCTCACTGTCCTCTATCTGATATTTTAAGATCTCATATCTTGCCTTAGCTTGTACAAGTGATGCTAACTTTAGATTTTGGATGGGAGAGAGAGAATCCAAGTTAATTGGCCCTTGGGACAATGTTGAATCATCAAAAAATTTATTCTTTTTCAAGAAAGTTTTTTTACATCATTTGCAGTGTCTCTTGCTTCAACCCTTTTATCTTCTCCATCTATTTTTGTCTTGAATTCTTTAATACCTGCATCATCAACAACTAGATCTTGAGTCTCAATAGAGGGTGTTGTATTCATGGGCTGATCCATTGGGATTTTGTGTATCCTCATCCTCATTACCTATCTCCTCTTCACCTTTATCCAACTCATCTCCCTTCTTATCTTTAACTACATCTTCCTTTACTAGAACAAAGGGAACACTAACATTATCTTGATCATCTTTGTGCTGCTCTTTTTGTGATTCTGGAGCAAATGAGACAACATCATACTAATTCCTTTCCAAAATTGGCTTCAAGATTGCCTCAATATCCTTTATCACCTCATCTACTTGCCCAATCATAATCTTATTTATCCTAGTTTTACTTCTAAAGTGCTAATGGGATTCCTTGAGTATTCTTTTTATTTCCTCTACTACTATTATTATACATATGTTAACTATTGCATATTCCTTTAGTCTTTCATCTTTAGCATTAGAAATTTGTCTTGTCATTTCCAAAGTGTCATATAAGTATTTTGGAATCTCTAACATTATTTCTATAACTACCCTACTATAGATGTTCAAATATTTGATTGTAGTTTCCTCTAGAGTTCTTTTCCCATCATCATCAAACTTGTCATAAAAATTAGAAAGAGGCTTTAGATTACCTCATACTATTAATTCTTCTACCCAACTGACATCTCAGACTTATCAGAATCTGTCTTTACCTTCTTTTCGGCTTGGCCTTCACCAGAGGACTTGTCCTTAAAGACTTTTGTTACTTTGATGCCCTTGGTATTCATTTTCTTTACCTCTTCATCAGACTCAGTCTCCTCATCATCCTTCACAGTCACAAGCCTTACTTTATTTCTCTTTTCTTCACCACCGGATGATTTGGCTTCAAGTTTTATTGAAAAGGAAGGATTTTGTGAACTAGAGGAGGGTGCGAAGATCCTTGTTTATTTTGGCTTAAGAGCAAAGACTTCTGGTTTAGCCTTCTTCTTAACAAGCTCCTCTGCAGGTAGGATATTTCTTTTCCTTTCTTCCTAGACAAACTCTTTTGTGATCCCTATTCTCTCTGCATATGCCTCCACTTCCTTCCTTACATTCTTCTGCATCTCAAGCTTCTTGAACTTCTTGAATTTCTTGTTCAATTTCAAGATCTTCCCTATATAAGTACCAAATCTCTTTTTCAAGGGATCTACTGGTTTGCTTAACAAATGTTGTGCATATAGCTCAAGAATTTCCTCTTCAACTTCCTACCCCATGGGCATGATCCATACAATCTTGGGTTCAATAACCTCCATCAAACATTGGTTTGTATCCACAATGAAGAAAATGGTGTCTTGATACTTTTCAACTACTGACTTGAGGATTCTTTCCCTTTCATGCATTTCACCCTAAAAAATTCTTGAAATAACCCCATAAAACATCTCTTTGGACCTTAGTATCACCAATGTTATACAATAATTCTCTGATTTGTACTCCCATAGGTCTGTCATAAGCCCATTGGACTTGACCAACTCCTGAAACTTCATTCATGAAGTAGAAAAACAAGCACATGATCAAGGTTCCGTATTTGAATGGATGTTTCTTGTCTTGCTTGATTTTGGCCAAGTTCTTCATCAGTTCACTCTGGAGTAGTTCACATAAGTCATATTTCTTATTCTCCTGGATCATCTCATAAGCTGCATGTATTGTTGTCTTGTATACAAATTTCTCTCTGTCAAAGTAGTAAATCTTATACCCAATCACTATTGAAGCAAATCTAACATCATATTCCAAAATATCATTGATTGTCATGGCTCTTTTGTCGAATTTTGATCTTGTTTGTGATAATTTAGTTCTTCACTGAATTCAATGAGGGAAACTTACTGATTGAGCAAAGACCAGTTACATCACTAATAGTATTCTTGGTGATCTTGAAAGGTTTGTTTAGCCGCATGAACTCATTTTGCATTTTGCTAAGAACATACCAAACACATTTCAGTTCAATGAACATAAAAAAATTGCCAAAGTGCACAAAACCCGTTTCCTCCAACACTTAAAATTTTGGTTTCAGCCTGAAATTCCCATCAACCAACTAATTATTGTAGATATTCAATAGATGAGAGCTTCCCAACTCCTTGATGTTGCAGTGAGTGTAAACCCTAATGTCCTCAATATGAAAACATGGTATGGTACCAATGAAAATGCACTCTTTAGATCATCTTCCATGGAAATAAATGGGTGTTTCTTAAAATTTGTCTAAGAGCTCTCTATAATTTTTACAATAATAGGTGTCACCACACCAGAAGTAGCCATTTCAGAAATTTCAAACTTGAAAATTTGACCAATAAATACCTTAGCTGCTGGATTAGGTTTTTCGCTCGACAAATTTCTTTCACGCTTCGATCTCTAAAAAATACTACTTGCAGAGAAATCTTCTCTTGAATGCAAAGTGAGAAACGAAAGAGTTAAGTCGCCTTTTAATCATCCACATACCTAACTTTTTGGTTTAATAAATGTACTTTTCCCTAATTCTTCCAGATACCTTGCATACACAGACAATCTCTTAAGAAATCTTCTATGAAACTTTAAATTTTCTCTCACTCTTCCGAAAATCCTTCCAAAAGATTTGCACTATCATAATACAGCCACTGACAATCTGTCGATCTTTTGGCACTAACTTCTAGCAAGGGAGGAAATGATTTGCATGAAAACTCCCCTTAAGCCAGAGTCCTCAATCTAATTCCCAAAGGAATTCACAGCACCGGAATCAGGTGCAGACTCACTTCTAGTATATGAATCACTCTTCTTTACTCATGTCTTCTTCATCTGATCTCTAATCTCTTCCATAATCATATTTCCTTTTCCCTTATCATCTTTCTTCACATTCTTGTTCTTGTCTATCAGACCTTTCCTATTCATATTTTTTCTTCTGCAAAATCTTGCAATGTGGACCAATTTGTTGCAATTGTAGCATACCATATTTCCTTATCTGGGCCTGAAATTCACTTGATTTCCTCTTGATCTATACTAATTAGAAACATGTCCAAATATACCACATGCATAACATCTAAGATTCCTTCTATTTAGAAAGTTTTCAATCATACTTCTATATTCATTTGACTTGTTTCCATACCTATTGCAATTGAAACACTGACCGGAGAAGGATGGACCATTTTGATTTATTCTATTTCTACATTGACTAGCCAAATGACCAAATTTATTGCAAACAAATTAGTTACCATTGAACTTATGTGAATTAGGTTATCTTACCATAGACATTTTAGCTTTGTTCTTCTGATGTTGAGACTTAGGATTGCCTTGAAAAGATCTGGAGCTTTCACCTTCCTCAAATCCAAGTCCTCGCTTGTCATCTTCACTCTTCTGACTTTGTAGTAGCACATCAAGCTTAGCTAAGATAATCATGAATTTCTCCTTGTACTCATTTGTAGTAGCAAGTTCATCCCTGTTGAGGTTAAAGTTGAACTCCAAATAAATGCCCTGAAACTTGTTAGTCCATCATAAAATATAAAAAGAAAGCTACAGGAAACTTAAGTTCAACCAATGAAGTAACATGAAGTAAATGAAATAAACAAGATTATACCTTTCATGATTTACACCTCATTGTGTCCTAACTCCATTGTTCCTGGTTGCAAATGATTTGTGCTCAAACAAGAACTGTTAGCTTCCAAGATGGCATATGGATAATGGACTGATAGTTAACTGATACTATGATATGCATATGCAAATGATTTAAGCTAACATGATATTAAGCTATGATAAGAATTCTAAAATTGCTAATTACTTCAAACTCAAACTCGCAAGATAAAGACTCCTAGAATGACTATATGATTAGCTATTAGTATATTAGTTTCAAAATGTCTTAGGAGACCTATTTTTATAGACTTTTGAGTGCATGAGATTAGGTGGTAGAGATCAATGGTCATGATCGAATCTTGCAAATTGGATGGCTATGAGCAAGAGATTGAAGGTTGAGAGAAAGGGGGAAGGAGAAGACAAGTGTCACTCATATCACCTTGATTGAGCTGAAGACTTGAGAGGATATAGGATAGTTGGAGAAGATGTAAGAATGAGAGGACAAGTGGATTCAAGTCCTCCTAAGATATAGGAATGTTGGAGAGAATATAGAAGAAAGTTAGGAAATATGTGTACGCACACAATATTTAATTTATTTTGAAAGTTGGAGATAAGTGCTAATAAATTATTTTATTTTATTTTATTTTGTTGAATTAATTTAGCCACATGATGGATGAGTTGGAAAAGGGATTAAATAATTAAGAAATTATTCAATTAATGAGACTAAAGGATAGTAGATAGATGAATAATTAAATATTAGATATTTAATTAATTGATTAGAAGAAAATGATATAACGAATTAATTAATAAAATGTTTCAATTAAATTAATTAATAGGACATGAAAATGAATTAAATAAATTAATATTTTCAAATTAACCATTTAATAGAAGATTAATTATTAAATAAATATTAATAATAATTCCCAAATAGTAATCTCTTATTAATATTAAATATTAATGCCAACTATTTATTTACTTTATTATTATAAACTATATGAACCAATTAATTTATTAAATAATTAATTAACAAATAATTACAATCCCTCAAAGCAATCAACAAAGGGTAACACATAAAACCACAAAACAAATGTAACCAAGATACTAAGACTGTCAGGGTACCAACTTAAACCTAGAGTATAGAATGGGATCTCATGTCATCTCCAATCAACTTGCCATTGGGATGAAGACACACTCAGACTTGTGAAGATAGGTGGAGTCGATGTCTAGTACCTACAAACCTATCACCACCAATGCATATATGACAATGTATACAATAACATATATCATAAATGATCGGGCAAGTGAGGAGAATCGCAACATCATATCATGCTCACAATGAGTGATATGACATCATCTCTATCACAAATACACTAATAATATAGTCACAACAATCATAGCATCAACTCATCTAAAGAAATCATGAAGTGGGGTTATGGAAGAGGGGGAGATCTCCTAGGCAGTCTCCCTCACCATGTCCCCCATCCCTCTCCCTTCTGCGTCCCCCCACCCTATGCTCTCCCTAACCCATCCTCAGTTGTGGTTAAACCTCTCAAGATTGAAATTTCCTTACCCACCACTCCAACCCCTTCCTCCCTTACAGTTAGGGATGGAGAGGAGTTCTCTGGAAACTCACTGGCAACTCCATTGAAAATATCCCCCCCGTGTTCACTGCTGATGGATATCGAAGAATGGATAACCTAGAAGAAGAAAGTCAAAGCCAAGAAAGTTGATGTGGGAAGAAACGAAAGCAAAGTTGGGAGACCTACAATAAGAGTCCTGAGACAAAAGGTGATGGCAAGGGACATTGCAAAGGGTAGATAACTAACCCTGGACGGGCTTAGCAAAAGTAAGAAATGAAGTTCCTCTCTTGGAACATAAGGGGTCTGAACAGCCCCCAGAAGCAGTTTGCCATAAAACAACTCATTCTTGAGATAAAAATCGACATCTGTCTAATTCAAGAAGTTAAGATGCCTTCGCAAACCTTCGCTGCAATTGCTGGTAAACTTTGGCCTAGAGTGGACTACCTGTATGTTGACGCCTTGGGTGCGTCTTGAGGTATTGCTACCCTATGGAATCCCATGAAAATAAAAGGCAAGCTATTTGCTAGCTCTCAATATTTCCTAGTAGTTTCTCTCCATTATGGTGATCTCTGCTGGCAAATGTTCAACATCTATGCCCCCAACTCTAGGGCGGGAAGACGGAACCTGTGGGAGGAAATTTCTAAGATCACTATGACTAATCAGAAGGATAGGATGTTGCTTGCTAGGGATTTCAATTCCCCCCTCTACCCTTCTGAGAAGTGTGGTGGCCTGGAGGATTTCTCTGACAGCATGAGCGACCTTGCCACCTTCATCAATGCTTCAAACCTAGTGGATATTGACCTTCAGGGTGCCCCTTTCACTTGGTTGAATAATAGGAAAGGCAAAAACCTCATCCAAGTCAGACTGGATAGATTCCTGATCTTCACCAATTGGGATTTGGGAACGAGTTCCTTCCTGGAATCCCTCCCAAGGATAGTGTCTGACCACAACCCCCTTCTTCTCCACTGGAAAGACAGACCCTACCAGGGTCCACCCCCCTTCTGCTATGAAATCATGTGGGCCTCCCATCCTAACTTCAAGGATTTGGTTAGAGGCTAGTGGTCCACCCCAATCCAAGGGACTACCATGTTTAGAGTAACAGAGAAACTAAAAAGAATCACCAAGGAGGTCAAAGGATGGAATAGGAACACCTTTGGTGACATCTTTAAAAGAAAAAAGGACTTGGGATCTAGATTGGAACAACTTCAAATTTTAATGGCTACTGGTAACCCCCGGATCCCATTTTGAAGGAGGAGGAAGATTGTCACAAAAGCTGGAAAAATATCCTTGCCAAGGAGGAAGTGTATTGGAAACAAAGATCCAGGATCCAGTGGTTGAAAGAAGGGGACAGAAATACTGCCTTCTTCCATAGATCGGCTTCTAACCACATGAGGAGGAACTACATCAAAATTATTAAGGATGAAACTGGCCAGGAAATTTATGATGACTCTCTGATTGGATAGAACGTGGTGGACTTTTTCACCAGTCTGTATGTGGACGGTGGAACGGACTCACCGCTCCAGGACTGCCTCATTAGTAAATTGCCGATGGTCATTGAGGAAGATGACAACTGGCAACTCCTGTCCCCCATCTCTTCTGAGGAAGTTCATAGGGCGGTCTTTGTGATGGGAGCTTATAAAACACCAGGCCCAAATGGTTTCCCCCCGGCATTCTTCCAGGACTATTGGGATATTGTTAGCTATGATGTTACTAAAGCTATCCAAGATTTCTTCAAAACAGGGAGATTGCTTAAAAAGATCAACAACACTTTCATTGTCCTCATCCCCAAGACCACCACTCCCAACTGCCTGAAGGAGTATCAGCCCATAAGCCTCTGCAACACCATTTACAAGATCCTCTCCAAGGTTCTTGTAAACAGAATCAAACCTTTCCTGGAAAAATTTATCAGTCCGTCTTAGAAAGGCTTCGTCCCAGGATGTCAGATTTTGGATGCCGCCATTACTACTCATGAGATAATTCATTCCATGGATAGGAGCAGATTACCAGGTATGGCCTTTAAACTTGATATATCTAAAGCTTATGACAAGGTTAATTGGGAATCTCTTTTCAAAGTGCTCCTAAAACTGGGATTCAACAAAAAAATGGTGAGTATGATTTGTGAATGTGTTACCACAGTCCCATTCTCAGTCCTGATAAATGGGACTCCTAGGGGAGGCTTCAAAGCTAAGAAGGGTATCCGGCAGGGTGACCCCTTATCCCCTTATCTTTTTATCATGATAGCTGAAGTCCTAAATAGAAATGTGACTCATCTAGTCACCAATGGTAGGCTCCAAGGATTCAAAGCGGCCTCCACGCTCCCCCCTACTAATATCCAGCAGTTCATGGATGACACATTCCTTTTTGGCAGAACTTCGGTCATGGAGGCTAAAGGTTGGAAGACCCTTCTGGAGGACTATGCCAAGGCGTCAGGACAATGCATCAACTATGAGAAGAGTAATCTCTACTTCTTCAACACTCCAAATGACCTCCAACTCATAATCCTCTCCATCCTCGGATGCAAAATGGCTACTCTCCCGGGGACCTACCTGGGACTCCCTGTCACTGTCAAGCAAGTCACCCCCACCTTTTGGAACTCTATCTTGGAAAGAATGCAGAAAAAGCTTGCGGGATGGAAAGGGAAATTTCTCAGTAGCGCGGGGAAGCTCCAGCTCCTTGCTGCCTCCCTACAGGGAATTCCGGTCTACTTCCTCTCCATGTTGAAAATATCAGGGACCATGGGTGAGAAGCTAGAAAAAATTCAAAAAAACTTTTTATGGACTGGCTTAGAGGAAAAGAAACACCTGGCTCTGGTCAATTGGGATACTGTGTGTCTACCCAAATCTTTGGGAGGTTTGGGTATATGAAAGATTAATGCCCTCAATAAGGCGCTAATTGCCAAGGTGGGATGGACCCTAGCTAAAGGGGAGGCGGATTGGTGCAACATCATCAAAGCTAAGTATTTGGACTGGGAGCATTTCTTCTATAATCTCAACTCTTCTGACCTTCCCCAAGGTTCCAAATTATGGAACAACATCCTAAAAATTAGAATGATGGTCAGAGATGGTCTGAAGTGGCAGCTTGGAGATGGCAAAAAGGTGAGATTCTAGGAGGACTTTTGGACTGAGGACAGATCGTTAATCAACACTCGCTTCCATCAAATCAGGAACCATTTCAAGGCTATCCTAGGGGAGTATGCTGCAGATTATTTGATCCCAGGAAGTGGTTGGAAGGACTTAGTCCCCATTTGCAACAATCAACCGAACCTGGTCCCCCTGGCTCAGGAATTGCAACTCTTATTGCTGAAAACTAGAATTCCCATGACCACGAACGAAGACAACTTCATCTGGAGAGAGTCTCAATCGGACCAGTTCTCGGTCAAATCTACATACTTTCAGCTCCTAAAACCCATTGCGGATGCAGAAGGTTGGAAGAAAGTTTGGAACCCTCAGTTAATTCCCAAAATTAATTTCTTTTGGTGGTCCCTCATGCATGGCAAAACCCTCATGCTTGATAATTTGAAAAGGAGGGGATTCCATCTCCCCAATAGATGCAACTTATGTAAAAAGGATGAGGAATCTATTGAGCACCTTTTTATTCTTTATCCCTTTGCGGCTCGCATTTGGTCTGTCATGCTTCAGAAATGTGGTCTGTGTTGGGTCTTCCACAAAAATATTAAAAAATTTGTGTTTGATTGGACCCTCCCTTCCCATCATCCCCTCATCATTCAACTTTGGAAACAAATTCCTCCTCACATCTGCTGGGCTTTGTGGAAGGAGAGAAACAACAAAATTTTCAGAGACACTAAGACCCCTCTAGACTCTGTTGCCCTCACCTGCTTCAAGTTGATATCAGAGAATCTAGAAGCTACAAAATGGAAAATCCCGCCTTATCCTCCTGATGAGATGGATAAGAGGATAACTCAAGGCTAGAAGCTCCCCCCTGGATTCAACCATTTCAACGACAGCACCAAGAAAAAGAGATAGATGACTAGGTGGTCTCCCCCTAGAATTCACTAGTTTAAATTGAATTTTGATGGCTCGGCGCAATGCAACAATCAGGCTGGTGGTGGAGTCATCAGGGATCAACTAGGGGACATGATTGCAGCCTATGCTGGCAACCTCAGTGAAAGCTCGGTCACCCAAGCTAAGGGAATGGCCCTCCTCTGGGGGTTGAAAATGGCTAACGACATAGGAATAAAGCATCTAGAAATTGAAGGAGACTCTAAAGTTATTATCGACTCTATCAAAGGGAAGGCTTTAGCTAGGTGGAAAGTGGAACCCATTCTAAGGGATATCAGGCAGTTGCTGGTCAAAATGGAGGACTTCACCATAGACCACATCTTCAGAGAAGGAAATAGAGCGACAGATTCCATGGTGGCTAAAGGAAGGTTGCAGATGGGCTTACGATGCTGGAGGAACCCCAATGCGCTGCCAATCACTGTTAAGGAAATCCTGGATAAGGAAAAAGCCTTATGCCAGGAAAGGACTAACCCTTCTGCCCAATGATGAAGGAAAATATGTTAAGTTTTTCAAATTGGCGGGGAGATCCCGCCAATTTCTACCAAAAAAGGACACGTAGCAGAGATATGCGGAGTCATCACTACCACAGGAGACGAATTTATAAAGAAAGGTCTGACATCGGGAATGATTACCTTTTGTTTATGACTCGGATGGTGCCAACTGGCAATGACAAAGGCAGTGCTGAGGAGCTGTCAACTCACATTGGCCCGAGCAACGAGCTGTCAACTCACATTGGCCCGAGTGATAGCTCGCACGCTCTGAGTAGATTTCAAGCCAGTGATATCTACGAGACCTTAAAGGTTAATAATTACTATGACTATTACAACCGTTTAACCCAAGTCTGGCACATTTTTCCTAACCATTTCGTCTTAAGTTTGCTTCGGCTCTGCATTCTAGTTTTCTGTTATTTTCAAACTGTGAAGCTGGAGGATTCTAAAATGGGGGGGGACAAGCTCAGGCTGGAACCCAACAAAGTTGAGGAGTTCAAAGCCAAACCTGCAGCCTGGTTCATGTGCACCGAAGGAGGCATTGACAAATTTATGGAGAACATGAAGGGCAATGACGAGAGACTCTCTAAACAATTTGTATCCTCTTGGGAGGACAGAAGGGTGACTGTGGGAGGAATCTTCTTCGAAATTAATGAAGAGATCATAGCCCAGGCTATGAGCCTCTCTATGGAGGGCAGAAAATGGAAAAAACAGAGCCGCATTGTGGACTCTACCAGCCTTAACCATTTTTTCTGCCACGGCGAGAATCCTGTCAAGAGGGCCGGAGGCTTTAACAGAGAGGAACTCCTGCACCCTTGGGACGAAGTCTGCTACATTGTGATGAAGTACTTCATGCTCGAAGGTAGGTATGGCATTTTTTACTATTACCACTTCCCCTTCCTGAACCATTTGAGGAACAAAGACCTCATTTCCATTCCGTTCTTTTTGTTGCACTTGATGGATGCTAATGTTAAAGATATAGCTGAAGCCAAAAAGAAAGGAAAAGACTTTCCTATCCTGCACCAGGGCCTTATGCTCTACTTGTTCAACTTCCACCTCACCCTCTACCCGCCCCATTCCATTTTTGTACAGAATGTCGGCCCCTCGACCCAACCTCTGGCCATCAATGATTCAAGCCCCCGTGGCACTGAACTTGGCTCCTCCAGTAAGAAAACCAAGAATCACTCCCTGGAGGAGGTCAGAACCCCTAAAAAAATTAAAATCCAAGAAATTGATTCGGACTCGGACTTTACTGAAGATGCCAATATGCCCCATTGCTCTACCAGATTGGCCTCTAAACCCTCTGATAAATCCCTAAGAGACCCCTCCTCCTCGCACGACACGGGAAACTCCATTCCGACTGATAAAACCCCCCAGGCCTAGCTCAAACATTCCCCCCTTTCTATGAGCTCAACCCATGTTTCTGATAGTCCGATCGCCTCTTTGAGCCTGGAGCCTGCCAATTACCCGTCCCCGACCTTTAGGATTGAGAAAGTGATGGTTGTTGAAGAGGCCAATAGTGTGAAGGAAGAAGATCCCAACTTGACAGAGCTCGGGAAAAAGATAGAAGCCCTCTCTGACAACATGCAAGTGATTACCAGGAAACTGGAGGCGACGGAGTCCAAGATGCATGATGTGTCTAAATTCGCTCTAAATGTCATGAGATGCTCGGCCACTACTCTGTGCCTTTTGTAGGATAGCGTGGACAAAGGAAAAGCCAAGGAGGATGAGGACTTTAAAGGCCTATTCAAGTTCCTCACTAAGGAATGGGCGAAGAAGCTGCTCCCTAAGAAGAGTCGTGGGAAAAAGAATTAACTATCTGTATGTGGAGGAATTTTTTGTTTATGCGGTGTAGTAAGCTTGATAGATCTAGTTTCGGCTTATGTTTTTATTTTAATTCTTATAGCCCGGCGTGGCACTAGAAGTATACGCTAATTGGTAATATTTTATTGCTGATAAACTCTCGTATGATGGTTTTTGTTTTTGATAGAGGTAAAAGGCTGCTTATGTGCTGATTGTTTGGGGACAATGTTCCTTCCATTGTTCTTCTAATTGTACCCATGGGTCATCCCCCTCGTTTTTGGCTGCTGTTTTTATCAAAAACACATAGTAAGATATCATCAAATCACCATAAGCATATTATGAACCACACATATAAAATAAGTGCATATAGATCATTAAATAAGAGTCCATCATAATAATCCATGAATTTGAATTGCAAATATGATTATTCTATCATCAATAAAGTATCCAAGTCATAGATAAATCTATAAACACCCATCAAAAGCATCATAGAATAATCTATACGCTATATCAAAATAGTCTATCGATGCACAAAAAGGAAAGATAAGTCAGGGAGGAGCACTACAATTTAATTGCTCATTGGTTATTTAATTATTTATTTAGTTATTTTATTTATTGTTCTTTTTATTTATTTGCTTTATTGTTTATTTACCTACTCTTATTTCTTATTGGTTTAATTTATTATTTACCTCTTTTCATTAATTTGATTTACTATTTATATTACTTACCCTTTTCTTTTATTGGTTGTTTTGGAAAATAATATTATTTAAAAAATTCTTACCTTGATTTTCAAAAATGGTTGGTAAGGTTTATTGTTAATTTTATTATTTTTGGTCGGCTATGATGAGGTATGGCTTTTGAGGGTTTATTTTAAATATTGATTTTTGAGATTTCTTGAGGGTTTTTTGGCTAAAGAAATTATTGAAGTTTTGCAATTGAATTTTGGATAGTATTTTTTGTAATTGTTTGAAGATTGGAGTTGATCTTTTGGATTTTATTATTGTTGGATTTGGGATAATTTTATGACTTCAAACTCTTGTCCACATTTCTTCTTTAATCTCTTGTCCATTACTTCAATTTTTTCAGGTTGGTGATTTTGGTCATTCTCATGCATTTGTATTCCTAAAAGAATGTCTTCAAAAGATTGTCTATCGTGATTTGAAAAAAAGAAATTAAATGTTTGTTTGAGAAAATCCTGTCTATGCTCTTTTAATTGATTTTATTGCAGGATGATGGTTGGGTTGTCTTTTTCATGAAGAGACTGTGTTCCAAGTTCTAGCCTTTTATGTTTTATTTTGGGAGGAATTTGTATATTGTTATTTCCATGAGGAAACCTTAGAGCCCCATGATATTATGTTTTTGGATCTTTTAATCTTTGGTTGTTGGGATGGACTCTGTAAATTATCGTCAAGTTGTGGATGAACGCCCAAGACCTTGGCTTTCTCATTTTTATACATTATCTTTTTGTGATGCCTTAATTTCATCATGAATGGAATCAATTTGAGTGTATGTTATTTTCCAGACTTACCCATTTATTTTGTCTTTGTGTCTAAGATGATTTTATATCTTTGTTGTGATTGTGCTAAACTATTTATCATATGCACTAGTCTTTTGTTTAAATGCACTACACTATTCTCTATGTGTGCTATTATTTCCAGCATATGTGTCATTCTGGATCTCTTATGCATTATTATTTATGGTAAATGTGCTATTTTGTGTGTCTTAGGCACTGTTATGGGTAGTATATGCATTAGACCATGCACTATATGCACCATTTTGTTTGTCACATGTGATATTTAGTCTTTCATAAGTGATATTTAATTGGTTAAATGTGCTAGAGTATTCTACAAATGCGCCAGTTAATTCTACATATGTGTTGTTCTGTGATTTTGTGTTCTATTTAATTTTTTGTGTTGATTTATGAGTTGTATTCTTCTGCCAGAGGCTTGATTTGGATTTATTAGTAATTCCATGTGATGGCTTCCTAGTTTTGGATTGTAAGATGTTGTAATGTTGATTATTTGATGGTATTGTGATTACCTGGAGAGGTTGTTTATTCATTGATTTTTTTGGGATTTGATGCATTGGCTTTATGATGGCTATGACTTGTTGGGATCATTATTTTGGTTGCTTTGGTATTGGCACTATGGGTGCATTTGTGATTTGGATCAATTGGTTATTGGAACCTTGGATGATATGTTCTATGAGACACTTGAGATTCCATGTGTATAACATTTGTATTGATGTTATAGCCTAGGTTTAGGAACATGTTAGGGGGAGTGACTTCCAAGTGGATGTTGGGGCCCACAAGTGGTTTCCAGGGAATCTCATTGGAAGTTTTATGTAAAAAAGTAATAATATTAATTAAATTAATGTAGGGGTTTGGGTAGATCTCAAATTAGATAAGATAATTTGTGATGTCCCACTCATAGCCTAGCATGCTAGTATAGGCGTAGGATAAGGTTGGGAAGGCCTTGAATAGTGACTATGCTCCCTTGTCTTCACGAAAGGTTGATATGGTTTTGCATGTGTAATACTTGGGCATTGAGGTTGAGAGAGACTACTAGGAAAACCCTAAAGATGGATGTTGGGGTCTAACCACCAAGAAAACCATTGTTGATAGCATGTGATGACACTCTTTCCCTACATGTGTCCTTCTACCTTAGCCTTGATTTGATGGCTGCCTCTGGTGGGTTTTTGGTGATTTATGATTAAGCCTTGTTCTATGCTTTATGTTATTTTCCTTGATGTTAGTTTTGTGGAGAGTTAGCCTTTGTTATGGTTCCTTGGAGGTTAGGTGTCATCCTAGGTGTAGAGTGTGTGTGTGGGACCCTTATGTCATTCTCTGGAGCACAAGATGTGGACCCTTTTGGTTCCACATGGTCGGGTGGTTTGAAGCCATCTTCCATTGGGATTCTTCTTCATTGGTTGTTCATTTGTGTATTGTTGATTCTTCGTCTTTTCAACTTATGCATGGATTCTTGGAGAAGATATGTATTATGTTCTTGATGGAGAGATTTCACTATACCATGTATCGTAAACATGTATCTTGTAACTAAGGATTATGATTCATTATAGGATATAAGATGTATAGTAGGTGATTTACTTGAGAGGAGTGTAATATGTTATTTGGATGGTTATTCTTGTAGCTAGAGATTAAAATACGTTGGAATTAAATTATGGATTCTTGAAATGATATTTTATTATACTTTTGAATAATGGTAATATGATATATGCTTAAACGGATATCTTTATTAGGAAATGGAATGCTTATGTTTAGAATTGAAGGTGAAATATAGTTGTTGGAAATATGAGTAGGAACATTTGGATTCAGACATTAAAATGAACCTAGTATTGGTATGATTCAGACATTTGGATTCATGAGTAAATGATATTGTGAGCTACGGTTATGTCATTAAGTTGAGATTCATGAATGGATAATAATGTAGTAATATGGTTATTTTCCTATGTATCTTAATTGGAAAGAATGTTAGAATTAGTAAAGGATTTATGTAGTAAAGTGAATGGTTAATGTTTATATCTTGAAGTTATACATTAAATAAAGTAGTGGCATTGGAATGTCGTAGGGAATGTGTATCTATTTGATGATCATTTATGTTACGCATGTCATTTTCACTTGCATATTAGTGTTGTACGATCATGCAAAATTAATATATATGTGGTAATTGATCTTTAAAAAAAAAGTTCTCTATTTTCTTAGTCTTTTTGGTTAGTTTCTCTAGGGTATTTTGGTGGGCATTACAAAAGTACCTTAACCTTTGTCCAACTCTTGTATGTAGTTTAGTATTTTCATAAAGTTGAAAGACAACAACCAATGATGTGGTTGTGCTAGCATATGGAAATTGATTTTTGAGCAATATATAGAAGTGGCAATGCTAATTGTCCTAATACAATAATTTGTATTTTGGAATTCATTGACAAAGATATGACGCAACCAAAATAGGTGATAAAGAGTTGTGCTGATGAGGGCAAAACCTGAGACACAAAAAAACACAACAATAGAGACAGAAAAGATCTATTTTATTATTATCTAAAATATAAATTCAATACATGCAAATACATTCAAGAGGAATAAATCCTCACAAGCTACAACACATTACAACTTACAAAATTTTCTGGAAAACCCTTTCCCACAATCTAAATTTTTTCAACCTAAAACCCACTCTCTAAAAAATAACTCCCTAAAATGACCCACAAGTTTCCTAAATAGCCTTTTCCAATTTTGGGCCAAAATTACAATTTAGAAATTAAGATTTAGCAGTCTAGTGCCAAAACATACAATTTGAATTTTGAAATTGAGCCAAATTTGAAAACTGGAAATTTTCCGAAAAATTGTCCAACTTCCAGCAGTCATAAATTTTGATCCAGGAATCAGATTAATGTGTCGTTTGAACTGTCGAAAAGATCTTCGAGTGAAGAATATGCTAAGAATTTTCTTTGCTGGTTATTGCCAATTTTGGGACTATTCAAGATCGTTTAATGCCTCAAATTTGACTCAAAAGACTTTTTATCAAATTTTTGGGAAACTAAAACTTAAATAACTTTCAAATTGTTAATGATTTTAACCTAATTAATTTGCAAAAGTGCTTATTTTTCTATTCTAAAGCTTCCCGCAAATTTTGGGCTCGATTTGTCTTCAAAATAAAACTTTATAAAAATAGAAGTTTGGCTAAAAAAAGCAACAAAACAATTCTAAAAGTTGGAATCTCTTATTCACCCAAATGAGTATCCAGAAATGCAAAAACATTATAGAAAACTAACAAAAAGGATTTTTTTTTTGGGTGATGCAGGATTGCTCTTACACCACTAGATGCTTCTACATCAGACACCCAAGGTTGTTTGAGAAGTGATCCTATCACGTCTCAACTGGTTGAGGAAAACCAAAATGGTTAACCTCTCTCTTGGACAACCATGATGAATCTTTAATAGGTCTTCCCCTCCATTTCACCAAATATTCCTTGTACTGCCTATTTCTTGTACTCGTTCTTGCACGACTATCCAAAATTGCTTCGATCTCCTCCTTCTCTGAAGTAGGTGGAAATATTTGACATTGTTCCATTACTAGTTCTTCCTTTGTGTCACCTTCATGATATTCTATTAAGTCTACAATGTTGAATAAAGGGGAAATATTAATTCCATTCGATAACTCTACCTCATATGCGTTCCTTGAATCATGCTTATTCAAAATCTTGCAAGGACCAAACTTCTCCATCCTTAGTTTATTGTATGTCCCCATTGTAAACCTTTCTTTCCTCAAATGGACCATCATCTCGTCACCAATATGGAACTCCTTATAGCTCCTCTTCTGATCAACCTTATCCTTATATTGTAGGTTCATCTTGTTAATGTGCTTCTTCAACTCTTTATATATATTCTTGATGTGTTATGCAAATTCTTCGACTTCAACACTTGTATGCTTCTCTTGGTCCATCTTTCTTATTTCTAGAACGGTTTTTGGACTACCTCCTAAACAATTTGGAATCGTGATCTACCAGTGCTCCTATTGACAAAATTGTTGTAAGCAAATTCTACTAGTGGTAAGATTAGATACCATCCCTTGGGTTTATATCCTACCAAACATCTCAATAGGTTACCCAGACTCCTGTTCACCACATATGTCTACCCATCAGTTTGTGGATGGTGTATAGAACTGAACTTCAACTTTGTCTTCAATTTCTTCCACAAGGTCCTCCAAAAGTATCCAATGAACTTGGTATCACTATCTAAAACAATACTTTTTGATAGACCATGTAGTCTCACCACCTCCCTAAAGAATAAATCAGCAATGTGGACAACATCATGGGTCTTCTAACATGGAATGAAATGTGCCATCTTTGAAAACCTGTCAACCACTACAAATACTGAATCATTTCCTCTTTGTGTCCTTGGTAAACCAAGAACAAAATCCATTCTTATATCCTCCCATGGCCTCTCAGGTACAGGTAATGGCTGGTATAGCCCTGTATTCTGACTTACTCCTTTAGCCACCTGACATACTCTACAACTTTGTAGAAATTTCTTCACATCCTGGGATAACTGAGGCCAATGATAATGTTCATTGATAATGGCAATGGTCTTATCTCGACCAAAATTTCCTACCATTCCTCCACTGTGCTTCTTCTTTATCAAGTTCTCCCTCATGGAACTCCTGGGAATACACAAATGGCTTCCCTTAAACAACAAGCCATCCTAGATTATGAAATCCAACCATCTTGTCCTATCCAAAGTAATAGGCTCCTTGCAAGCTTTCCAAGCTTCTACAAAATTTGGATGCTCACGATACAATATCTTGATTTCATTGAACCCAACCACCTAAAACTACATCTCTATCAACAAAATCTACCTCCTACTTAAGGAATCTACAACTTTGTTATACCTTCCACTTGGTAAACCCTCAGGCACTTTATCAGACACAATGTCTTGAAAATCATTCAACAAACTTGAAACTTCTACAGGCACCTCTTTACTTTCTTCTCTATCTAGTCTAGGAATTAAAGAATAACACATACATTCATGTTTCAGGCCTTCTAGAAATTATCTTCCATCAACAAAACACATTCTTGCACTACTACATGCCATTTCTTCCACCTCCTTCAAGGGATTCAACTTATGGCAAACTCCATCCTTTGTTAGGGTGTAGGTATTAGTATGACCATCATGTACAACATGCCTATCAAACTACCATGGCCTCCCTAACAACATGTGATATGCATCCATGGGTATGATATCACAGTGTACCTCATCACAACAACTTCCAATCTTGAATTTCACTAGGCACTACTCATTAACCAAAACTTTGTGGTCCTTTTGCAACCAGGCAATCTGATATGGATTTAGATGTCTTTCCCTCTCTAGTCTCAAATTTTTAATCATCTCTTCAGACACCAGATTATCTGTTCTTTCATTGTCAATTATCACATCACAACACTTATCTTCACATTTACATCTGGTGTGAAATATACTCTTCCTCTGATCCAGTTCTTTCTCCTCATTCATCAGGGTTCTCCTGACAACTAGGGCTTCTTCCATTTCAGCATCATCAGAATGTTCTGACTAGCCTTCTTCATCTACTTGTGCAACTCGTGCATGACCTTCATTTCTTTTGCTTGTCCTTCCTTGATGTTGTGGACATTCATAGGCTCTATGCCCTTCTTCACCACATTGGAAAAACGTTCCTCTAAAACCACCTCTCCCAGACCCTTGTCCAGGTCTTCCCTTTCCTCTTCCTCATTGTTCACCATTGTTTCGATAATGGGGGTGATAGAAAATATCACTCTTTTGATTTCAACTGGTACCCACATCTTCGTTTTTCTTCTGATCCACATTTCGATTCCCAAAGGATCTTCCACTACCTCTTCCACCTTGACCTTTCCCTTTTTTCTTTCCTTCAAATATCTTATTCAACTTCTCATCCACCTTCAAGGCAAATTGATATGCTTCTTCAATATTGGCCATTCTGACCAGGCTTAGCTCTTCCTGAATACTTGGTCATAACCCATTAAGGTAACGTGCGACTTTCTCCTTGTTGGCCTCTACATGGTCTATTTTGATGATCATTTTATAAAATTCCTCAGTATAATACTTGATAGATATACTAACTTGCTTCAATCCTTTCAATTTCTTCAACAAATCCAACTTGTAGTCCATTGGAATGAATTATTTCTTTAGCTTCTCAACCATCTAATCCCATCTGATGATCTTTCCCTTTCCTCTTTGATTTCTTTCTAGCTAGACTTCCTTCCACCAAATTTTTGCATGAACTTTCAACTTCATTTTTGCAAACTTGACTTGTTCTGGGTCGTCTATCTCCTCATACTCAAAATATTCCTCTATCTTATTTATCCAATTGATCAGCTCTTTTGGGTTCGGATTTCCAGAATAATTGGAAACTTCAATTCTGGGTCTCTTCCCAATCTGGGAAATCGCCCTTAACAATCCAGCCTAATTTTGATCCATTACTTCTTCTGCTTCTTCCTCAATTATATCTTCAACCTCTTCTTTGTCTTCACTTTCTCCTCTCCTTGAATTAAACCCTCTTCTCATCTCTTCTCACAACACATCAATCTATCTCTGGAGGGCTCTAAAACCATTGTCTGCCAAAGTGTTTCTTCCACCAGCATTTTTTCCATGGGCATTTCTACCACTGTGCATCACTCTTGGAGGCATCTTGACCACAATCCCACAACCACAAGTCCTAGTGCAAATTGCCTCATGATTGGCGATCTGTTCACACACTTATAAACAACCTACTCTAATACCACTTGGTGAGGGAAAAACTCGGGACACGAAAAAATATAGCAATAGAGACGCAAAAGATCTATTTTATTATTATATGAAATATAAATTCAATACATGCAAATACATTCAAGAGGATTAAATCCTCATAGGCTACAACACATTATAACTTACAGTATTATCAGGAAAACCCTTTCCCACAATCTAAAATTTTCCAACCCAAAACTCTCTCTCCAAAAACTAACTCCTAGAAATAACCCACAAATTTCCTAAATAGCCTTTTCTGGTTTGGAGCCAAAATTACAATTTAGGATTAAAATTTGGCGGTATAGTGCCAAAACATACAATTTGAATTTTTAAATTGAGCCAAATTTGAAAAATGGAAAAAACCAATAGAGCAATTTTGAAAGTTGGAATCTCTAATTCGTCCAAATGGGTATCCAGAAATGTAAAAACAATAAAGAAAACTAATAAAAAGGAAATATTTTTTTGGGTGATGCAGGATTGCCCTTTGTAGTGCCCCTCCTAGACTTGCATATTGATAGACCTAATTAGACTTATGGTTGATGCTTAGGCGATTATTTATGACCTTATTACTATCCAAGATGGTATCGATGATGCTAGTTACCTTATGTGGATTTATGTTTTTTATGATTGATGATGTGAGGCGTACTTTTTGATATGTGGCATTTGATGATTCTTGTAGATGTTAGTACATAGAATCACCTTGATGGATGAATTTATATGTGATCATTGTTCATGTGGATTATATGACTTATGATGATGAGTTGATGCTAACCCTATTTCATGATTATGATTATATGCGAAGTTTGATGATTTATTGTGTGAATGTCTTCGTGAGTAGAGACAATGTCATATCACTCATTACGAGCATGATATGCCATCACGATTCTCTATCACTTGCTTGTTTATTATAATCTATATGTATCGTATATGTTATGTTTTGTGTTGGATGCAGGTTTGCAGGTACTAAACATCGACTCCACATGGCTTCATAGGTCTGAGCGTATCTATATACCAATGGCAAGTTGTCGCAGGTGACATAGTTTACCTCACACACTCTAGGTCTAAGTTGTGTACATTGTCGATTGCGCCACGATGCAAGTTGAGGTTAGAGTCTTGAGTTGTGTTCTTTTCCCTTTGGCGTAAGATGTTTTGAGTCTATGTTTATCCCTTATTGGAGATGTGTGAATATTTGATTATTTAATATTTATTTTTGATTGATTAATGTTTAAGTTATTGATTTAATTTATTATTTGATTTAATGTTTAATTATTATTTATTATTTAATTACTTTTATTTTAATTGAGCTTTTATTTAATGTTGATTAAAGGATTTTTATATTTATTTTATATTTATTTTACTTTATTATAATTGAATTATTTTTATGGTGTCTTTTGATTCCTTATTATTATAATTTATTTATGATTATTTATTTAATAATTGTTATCCAATTAATTAATATTATTTTTACCTATGCATTGGTATTTCATTATTGAATGAATATTATTATTCATAATTATTTAATTTGTTTGGCTTTTTGGATATATTGTTATATGTAAATAATAATTAATTATGGGGTGAATAAAATATTAATTAATTATTTGTTTTTCTACCCCTTCGGTTAATTGATATTATCTACCTACCCTTTTATTCGATTGGTTGGATGGGGGAGGTAGGTAAATAAAATATATTTATTAAATGCCTTCCTTGAACTATGAAAAGGCAGGTATAATATATAGTATAATGGAATATTTTGATTGGTGGAGATTTTATAGTTTTGGTTTTGATTTTTGAATATATTGAACTTCCTATGCATTCATGGGTGTTGGAATTTTCGGTAATTCTTGGAGATTTTTCTTGAGGAGTTTTACTTTGGATTTGGGTGTGAATTTCTTGAAGGATCTTGTTGGATTTTTGAATTGTGTCTTCAAATTTCTTCCTTGGGCTTCTTTTCCAGGTTGGCTTCGTGATTCTCTGCACTCTGCATTTGTATTTGAAAATATTGTCTGCAAGTCTCTTCAAGATTGATTGTTTGGGGAAATAGGAATTTATTTTTTTGGGGAAATAGGAATTTATTTTTAGTTATTATCATTGTTGAATTAAAGGAAAGATTTGACAAAAAAAATGTATTTAGATTTGTTTTTTAGATTTCATGCATTGGCCGGAAATAGGGGTTTGAATGTGTTTTTTTGTGGTTTTTAAATCCTTGTGATTTATATATGCAATGGTTTTTATATTGTGTGGTTTTGTATTGCCTTGTATACCCTTTTTTGGGTCCCCATAGTGGTTGGAGATCCCTTGCTAAGGTTTGCACCTATTTGGATATCTCTGCGACACTTTTTAGTGTATATGTTTGTCAGATGTGATCAAAATATTGGCTTTATGACCTCATTGGGTTTATGTAAATCCTATTATGTATGTGAGAGGGTCTCTTATGTATTCTAGGTCAATTATAGACCCTGTTGGTGCTTTTGCCTGAATTTGGGCGAGTTTTATGGCATTCTTTTCCCGTTTACTAAATGTTGGAACCTAGTTACAAAAGTGTCATTCTGGGCTGCAAAAGTGTCGTTTCAAGAAACAATAGCACTAGAACAGTAAAACAAACACCAAATTAGGTTCAGTGCATTTCTGGGTTGAGATTTGACTTTTTGGTTGACTTTTCTTGTTGATTTTGGACTCCAAAGGCTAGGGTTTGATGTATTGATGATTTTTGGGCATTGATCCATGTTTCTATGATTTGTTTGAATCCTATTTGGGCTCCAACAAGTATTTTTCACTTGTATATTTAAGGGTTGTAATGTTGCTCCAACAATATGTATGTGTTCCTTGTTGTTGAGAATGAGTATATGCAGCTCCAGCGAGAGGTTATGTTGTGCCTCACTATTGAGGAATATGTGGTATCATTGGATTCATATTCTTGACCTATTTATGTGTTTATGTCACTCTTGAGGATCTCTTTATTGTTTCATTATGATTTCTTGAGGTTATGGCATGATCTTTGTTTTATGACATTTGTTTGTATGATCATAGCTACCTTTATGATTCAATTCGCATCAGATTTGTAATGGTATTTTTGAATACCTTCTATGTTGAGCCTAATGTTGTTGTCTGATGTATTTTGTTATGTTTCTACCTTATGTTCTTGGTCCATGGTTTGGGAGAGTGGGCTCTTGCATGCATGGACCAGGGTTGTGAGTATTAGGCCTTTAGGAGGGGGTTTAGACTTGATGGAACCACATGAAGATTTTATGGTTTAATTTGCAAGTGATAACATTATTAGTAATTGATTGGTGGGTTGGGTATTTAGGAAATCACCTAATCAAGATAAAGAATATGATGTTGTATGCCCCAAATTGGACAGACCTAGGGAGGTGGTTTTTTGGGATCCTAGATTGGGAAGATCGTTGGAGCGGTATACCCAATCTACCTTGAGTGAATCCAAGGTGGAGATGGATGCCACATGGGTTTAGAATGTGATGACACTCTATCCCACATGTGTCCATTATCCATCTTCCATTGTTGTTGATTGTGCCTCTGGAGGTTGATTGCTTGACTTAGCCATGTGATGTATTTTGATGTTGTATTCTTATGTTGAAGTCTTGTAGTGTCATGTTGTATCCTATGGTTATTATGTGTCAACTTGGGTCTTGAGTGTGAGTTGGAACCTTATGTCATCTCCTAGCATGGGGGATGGTTCCTATATAGATCGACATGGTCAGGTGGTTTGATGCCTTCTACCATTGGGATGTTATTCCCTGGATGTTAGCGTGCGTGGATTTGGATCTATAGTATCTCATCATGTGTTTGGATTATTTGGAGCATATCTATGTAATTAAAATGGATATCATGTGTTAACAATCATGAATGACTTAAATGATTAGAAAGGAATTAAATGATTAATAAATACGAATGTAATGTTTTGTGTATATCTTGTGATGATAGTGAATGTGTTAACGATCATGTATGATTTGATTGGAAAGATGTAATCTTCAATATTGGATACCTTGAGATATGGAAAAATATATATGAGTAGTTGTAGTTTGTATGGATTGTATGTCTTTTCAATATGCAGTTGTCTTATGGTGTTGATTTCTATGTATTAGAGATGTTACCATACTACGATGTCTTGTAAATGAGGAATATGAATATGTGTCTATGTAACTTGTATTATTAAGCATTAGGATGGGATGTAGCTGAAGAGACCATGTGCTTGCTCCATGTGCTCTTATGTAATTGAACTTGATGTAGATGAACTATACTATTGTAATAAGATGATGTATTGGTATGTGGTTCATGATATATATATATGTTTATCATGTTGAGAATGAAGTCCTATGTTGAAATTGGGGGATTGAAATATTAGATTGTATTTATTCTTGTAAAATCATATGACTCTTGAACCCATTTAGTAGATTGGAATCCTATTTGGATGTAGAGAAGTACTTGTTGTTATGATCTTGCATATGTATTTGGATACTATTCTTGATGAGTTGTGCTTAAGGGAATAAACGAATACCATTAGTAAAAGAATGATAAGTGCATTTAGTTTCATGATGTGTTAAGTGCTCAAATGAGTAAAGACGTGTATTAGGAACATTCGATTGGTACTTTAAAATGAACCTAAAGAGTATGAAAGGGGATATAGTTATGCATATGTGATTATGTCGGAAGTAAATGTTTAGTTGGATGATAGTATATGGTGTTCTATATGGATATGTGATGTTTTAGTTTAATGTCAAGTAGCGACGTTGAGATACCCTAGGGAATGGAGATGCATTATATTTTTTTATTATGGAGTTATGTTAATGATTAAATAGATGTTCTGCTCGCATAATATGATACTTGGTTATGTTCATGTAGATTGATGTGATCATGTATATAGTTAATAATGCATTGATGAACAATAGTAGTAATGTTGCATTCTAGATGTTAGTGTTAGCTTGGTAGTGATGGTTAATTTAAAAGAAATTTTTTTATTTCCTTTTGTTAGTAGATTCGGGTTTATTTCTCTAGGGTATTTTGGCGGGCATTACACCCTTACACCATTGGATGCTCTTGCATCAAGTGCTATGATGGGGGAAAAAGTGATTATGAGAGGTATAATGCTAGAAGTGAGTAACTTCATATGGTAAGGAGTGGCAATTGATGTTAAGTGATAGATCCAAATAATTTATGATGTTGTCCTTCTAGGAGGACTTATGCACAAATTTGAAAATTTTGACATGAAAGTTAATTTATAATAAGTAGCTAAGTATTACTTTGATTGGTCCCAAAATGAATTTTAAACTTTGAACATGAGTATCAAGCCCATATTGTTGATCTTACTTGGGTCATTTATGCTCACACAAGTTTGACTTAACAAGCTAAAACTTAAAAAAAATATATAAATCTAAATTATGTTTCTTAAAATCAATTATAAATGAAGATTAAATAAAAGTATTATATTAGTAAAAATCACATGATAGGATAATTTACTTAAAATACCTATACAAAAATAATGTAAAAATAAATTATAATTTTTCTTTTAAAATATTAAAAAAACTAATTAAAAAAAGATTTAAATTTATTATATCATAGGTTCTTTTTCTTATCAAAATAAATATAAATATCTACATTTGACATGACGTCACAATGCAATTATAATTATTCTTGTGTAGAAATCTTTTATCTTTCTATCAAAATTAATATAAATATCTACATTGATATTTGAGAAATTTGTAAAAAGGGTGATGTAACTTGTCCTAATATAAGAGGTGTCTGAAGCTTGTTGAAAAACAAATGATGCAATCAAACTAGGTAATTAAGATCGATAATATGATAGGAGCAAAAGTGATTATGGCAAACACAATGCTAAAAGATTGATAATTAATATCAAGTGGAAAATCCAAATGACTTAGGAGGGTGATGTTCTTCTAGTAAGACATATGCACAAAATTTGAATTTTTTGTCAGGAGCATTGATATATAATGACTAGTTGAATATAAATTTGCATGGTCGCAAGTTGAAAATTAAATTTTAAACTTAAGAATAAAAATTCATAATCTAAAAATTGAAAAAAAATAAATCTAAATATAAATTAAGTTATTTTTTCTTAAAATCAAATTAAAATCCAAGATTAAATAGAAATATTACATTAGTCAAAATTCCATGCTAAAATTATTTACTTAAAACACATACCTACTATAAATTATGTCAACCAAGAAATAAAAAACATCATATAGATTTTTACTTTAAAGATATTAAAAATTGATTTAAATAAGATTTAAATGTATTATATCGTATACCTATTTTCTTACCAAAATCAATATAAATATCTACATTCGACATGACCTCATAACGCAATTATAAATATTACTATAAAAAAAAATATAATTATTCATAAATCATGCATTAGCTTGAAATATCATTTTCTATTTTCTAAATAGCATTTAATATTATAATAAACATGTGAAATTAAATGAAACACGTACTTTGTTTTGAAGATTTTATTTTATTGGAAAAATACAAAAGGTTTGAACAATTCCTTGACTTTTAAGATATAGATGGGATGCCACTTTATGTCTTTAATCATGAGCTTTTAAGATTTGCTCCCTATTAACCAACACTTTTATTTCTTTTCTTCTCTTGTCAAACTTTATATAAAAAATTATTAGATTTGCCTTAGATTTTTTTTCCCA